>NW_006922335.1:687326-717562 GCF_000298275.1 Orycteropus afer afer
TCCAAGGAGTGGCTGGTGGGTTTGAACTGCCAGCTCTCTGATTTGCAGTCAAATGCCTTAGGTACTATGCCACCAGAGCTCCCCTTGTGGGGGTGGGACCATGCAAATAAGATGTATGGAACCCTAATGTGGGATTGGTTAGTTTTGTCATTCAACTAGGCTTAAAATGAGCCCTCCTAGAGGCAGAAGAGGGGATCTCACTGCTATCAAGAGAGATGAGCCAGAGGTGGAGTAGAGCATGTCCTTGCACCTGAGATTCTCACACGGACCACCTTGGCAGACAGTGGCAGAGACATGGCGGCAGTGGAACCAAGAGGCACTAAACAGAGCAGTGGGCTTCCCAGCCCACGGAGTAAGAAAGCTTTGCTGGCAGAGTAGGGTGCACTTAGGTGCACATATTGGCAGAGCTAAAAGAGCTTTTTAACATTTGCCCAAGCAGGACAAGAGGCCAGGCCAAGAGGCCAAGGGCCAGAGAGGCATGTCTGAAGGCATGATAGAGGGGAGATTGTCCTGATTGAAGAACTGTATCCTGCAGGTGTTCCTAAACCTGAATTGTAGCCTGCCACTTCCCTAATAAATCCCATAATTGTGAATATTGTCTGTGAGTTCTGGGTAGACACTGCAATGAATTGTTGAACACAAAAGAGAAGTAGTGAGTGCCTTGGGAGGGACAGTTGGTGTCAGAAATGGTAAACAGGCTGCAGCATGGTGGCATGCCTGCCCTCATAAGAATAAACCTTAAGCTGCTGATGTTGATTTTGTCTCCCCCTGATGAAGTTAGAGGTCAGATGAAGATAGTGCCCCTATGTCCTTTTGGCATCATCCTACCATAGACTTTAAACTCTCACCTCTCAATCTGAGACAGGAACTTGGTTTCAAAGATTCCCTTTGTCTTGAGTCGCTCTGAGATGCGTCCACGGAAAAGCAGTCCACGTTTGGTGAAATCAATGAGGACATTGCGGACAATCTCACCCAGGTACATGCCACTGATCATTTTCTCAAACCTGCAATGGAGGGAAGGAAGAAGGTGGTGAGATGTCTTGAGAGTGGGCAGAACAGCTTAGTGACTTCCACACATTAAAAAGGGGAGAGAGTCCCCCTGGTAGAAGAGGAAATGCTACCCATTCATTTGCAGGGTTCTTAATGTCCACTCATGATGGTCCACCACCACCTTCAGTATAACTGAGCCCAGTGTCTGAGGCTTATGGGGCTCCCCAGGATCAGCCCCATGTTCTAGGCTCATTTCCTTTCAAAGGCTTATTCTTGACTCCTCAAGAAAAAACACTCATCCTCACCCCACCCCACTTCCAGGGAAAAGAGTAGAATTCTGAGTCTTAATCCTTAATTTCACTTGGCAGTTAACATACTTTCCCTTTGACCCAATCACTATCACTCAAGGCGACCTCATGCACAAAGGAAGAAAAAAACTGCCCAGTCTTGAGCGATGTCCATGATCAGCTATGGATTGGACTGTTGTGATCCACAGAATTTCACTGGCTAGTTTGTCTTAGCCTGCTGAAAACCATTCAGCATCACAGCCACACACACGCCTCCAATGGCAACCAGTGGTGGCTGCACTTGAGGTGTACTGGCTGGGAAATGAACCCAGAGCCCTTGCAAGGGAGGTGAGAATTCTGCCACCTGAATTCTCTGAATTCACTGAACAACCACTGCCCCCACTCAAGTAACAAATGCCAGATAAAGATATCCTGTGCTGGCCACTAGAACAGAAACTGAATAAACAGTAATTTGAGGGTCTTTGGGCCCTACATAGTATCTTAAAGAAAGCTGGGGTCTCCAGTTTCAACCAAGGCCCTATTGCCACTTCCTCTTACCTTACTCAGGCCTGCTGTCTTCATTAATGTTGCCTCCCTGGCCTTTGTGACCTCTTCTCTAGACAGATGTTTTGCAAAGTGTAGTTGCCTTCATTAATGTTGCCTGCCTGGCCTCTGGAGGTGCTTTAATCTGTGACCTATTCTCTAGATAAATGTTTTGCAAAGTGTATTCCGCACAACTATGGTCCCTGATTAATCTGGTTAAGAAATACTACATGCAACATTTCCCTGACAGAAAATGTGTTGGATCATCTTAAGCTATTTTCCCAGTTCAGATCCACACGTCTAAATTCTGTGGTGCTAGGCTGGCAGCAAGGGGTACCAGACACTGGATGGCTGAAAGAGGAAGAAGGGCTTTGCTCCTTCTGTTTGCTTCCTGTTCCTGTCTGTGTTAGCCATGCTTCTTCACACTGACAGCAGCAGGTGGCTTAGTTTCTATTTGTTTTTCTGCACAGTCCCAGGCATAAGTTCTAATACTCTCCCCTATGTTCTCCTAGTGCTTGGGGTGGGAGTTGCTTCTTCTACACTACTTCTGTGTTCCTCAGTGTCTTCTAAAATCTGTGTAAATACATCTCCATAATATATTCTCCTAGTAGAATAACTGCTGTGATTTGTTTTCCCAACTGGACTGACTGATACAGTGTCATAGCACAGCAGGGCACAAAGGACTTAACCCAGAATTGTCTAAATTTATTAGACAAGAGACTTTTATCTCTTGGAAATTTCTTCTATCAACATCTTGAGGAGTATTTTTGTGGCACAAATGGTTAAGCACTTGACTACCAGCTGACAGATTGCTGGTTCAAATCCACCCAGAGGTGCCTTGGAAGACAGGCCTGGTGGTCTGCATCTGAAAGGTCACAACCTTGAAAACCCTATGAAGCAGTTCTCCTTTGCACACATGGGTCACCATGAGTCAGAATAGACTCAACAGCAACTAACAACAACTCCTTTATTCACTAAGATCCATCTTAACATCTTGAGAGAGAACTAGTATCCTGGGAAATGCTACTGGAGAGAATCCAATCCCACATCACTGCCCAGATCTGGGGTACATGTAAAAGGTCCACATGAGGTTGAGTGCCCACCTCTGTTTGCCAGGGTTGAGGGACAGGTCATCCACGGCCACATCAAATTCAGTGCGGAAGTTGTCTAGGCATCCATTGTCCCCGAAGGCACCCCACTCCATGTTAACACACATCCGTCCTTCCTCCCCTTCCACCAGCTCCACGTTCCGCATCTCCTCCATGTAGCAAGCATTGCTGCCTGTGCCTGACAATCACAGAGACATCAGAGCCATCTTCTACTCAGAAGGCTGTCTGCCTTTGTAGTAAGGAATTTGGATCACCAAAAGAGAGATTAGGCTTTTGTTTTCGTTCTTGGGGTGAAATCTCTAAAGCCTTGGGATAGGAGTACCTTTGTTATTCATGGCGAGCCCTTTCAACCACACCTAATGGTTATGCTAAAGAGAGTAGGGGTTGGCCACTCCGGAAAGACCAACCATGTGATTAGAGGGTTGGAGCTTTGGGCCATGTGATATTGATGTAGGGGAAGGAGTTACTGAAGACAGAGTTCAACCAGGTGGACAAAACATCAATCAATCATGCTTACATAATGAAGCCTTAGTAAAAACTCTGGATGGACGCTGAAGCTCAGGTTAGTTTCCTGTGTTGGCAATATTCCACGCATGTATTGCTACACATCATCCCAGGAGGGTGACAGGTCTCTGAGGATCCTGAAGCTTCACATTTGGAAGTCTTTCAGTCCCAGATTCTGCTCTATGCGTTTCTTCCTTTAGCTGGTTCTGATTTCTATTCTTTTGCTATAATAGAACTATAATCATAAGTATAGTGCTTTCCTGAGTTCTGTGAGTCAGTCTAGAAAATTATCAAACCTGAGGAAATCCATGGGAACCCCTGAATTTGTAGCTAGCTGGTCAAAATTGAGGGTGGCCCTGGGATATCCTAACTTGGGACTGGTGTCTGAAGTCTTGGGCAGACTTAGCAGTCTAAAGGACTGTGCCCTTAACCTTGAGTTTGGCCAACTCCAGGCAATCCCCACACAGAACAGGTCCTTACCAACGATGAGGCCAACTTCACAGTGAGGATCCTCATAGCCACAGGTCATCATCGTTCCAACCGTGTCATTCACCACAGCAACCACATCCAGGTCAAACTCCTGAGAGGGCAGAAGCAGACAGCAGTCCACAATGAACCATTATTCTCTTTCTAGACACTTGCAAAAGAGATTTATATGAATATCAAATTTATCCTACACAATGTGGCTCAGTTTCTCATCTCATTTCAGTCTTTCCTCAAATGTCACCATTTCACAGAGGTCTTCCCTGACTGCACTACTTAAAACACTGTCCCTTCCCCAGACCTAACCACATTATCTAATCTTCCTCACTCAACTCCATTTTTCTGTCATAGCTCTTAATAACACCTAACATTGGATTGTGAGTCTGTTTACAGAATGTATGCCACATGTGGGTCAAGGCATTGTTGTGATCAATGCTAAACCCTTAGCACCTTGACACACAGTGGACACTCAATAATTGCTCAATGCCCAACCAACACCTTTACACTTTATGTTTCCTCATGTTTTGAAACACAGATAATTTAAGACACTGGGGAGCTTAGAGCTTCAGGCCATGTTTCTCTCACCTCTCGCCGGTGAATCGCTTCCTTCAGCAAGGTGACCACATCCTCTCCCTCACAGCCAGACACCTTGAAGCCTTTTGTCCACTTGAGGAGAATGCTCTAAAAATCACAGGTGACAGGGATGAAGGTATCAGGGAAGGGCTCCCAAATCATTCCCTGAGGTCCAGTTGTGTGTGGTTCTAATTCTCGACTTCACAGGTTAGACAGATTCCCTAAAGTAACCAATGATCTTGCCCACCAATGACTCTAAACCGGTTTCTAAGGTACACTCACTTTAGTTTGCTGAGCACCTACTTTGTTCCAGGTACCTAGCTAAGCACATCCCATGTGTTACATAATTTAATCCTCACAGCAACCTTGTGAAACATTCATCATTCCCATTCACTCTTTCAGTAACTGAGGAGTAATCTGCCCAAGCCCTATGGCTTGAAGCAGTCACCCCGAGACCTGACAACTCCAACACACAGGCCTAGAAGCACCAGGCAGCATGGCTCATGAAGATTTCATTCAAGTCTCTACTTAAATGTTACCTCCTCATAGAGGCTTTTCCTGGCTAAACTACTTAAAACAGCATTCCTTCCCAGTTCCAACCACACTATCTATTCTCCTCACCCAGCTTCCTTTTTCTTCATAGCTCTTAACAGCATCTGCCATTGCTCTATTTATTTGCTTGTTTCTTTCACTGTGCAAAGCAGCTTGCCCTACACCCATCCTATATTTATAGCAGAAGGAACACTGTGCATTTCTTAATTTCCAAATTCCAATAGCTGGTGGGCAAGTGCCCTGCCCACCACCAGGGTGATGTCTGGGCTTCTCCCCAACCCCTCTAGGCTGCTTAGAGTCCTCTGTGGGCCCCTCATCTTTAATGTGGCCTTCATTGTGTCACATGCCTCTGGGAGCAGATGCATGGTGGCCTTAAACATGGGAGAGATGCTTCAGGTTTTATTCTCTGCTGTGTTCTCTGCTGCCATAGCCCATCAGGAAACAAATGTCAGGGGCTCCCAGATCCCTTTCCCAGCAGGTCAGCACCTATAAACAGGTTCTTTGTGCTCACAATCCTCACACTTGCATGGTTTTTCTAGGCCTTGCTATGTTGTTCCTGCTCAGGAGTTTGGAAATGTAAGCCTACCTGGATGTGTCTCACTGTGTTCAGATTCTAGAAGATTTGGAAAAACAAAGTACAAGCTCCACAGAAGTGAACCCAGCTCTTGCAGGGTTGGCAACACTTCTGCCACTGGGTGCCAGCAGTTGCCACTGACTTGTCATCGACATTTCCCCAGGCCTAATGGGAGGAAGAGGATGAGGAAGCATGTGTGCTGCTGGCAGGTGGCCTGAGGAGGCCAGCAGAGGTCCCCCTGCTATTCCCACAGTCATCACAGTGCGGGTGGACCTCTGTGACCCCAGTTGCATAGTACACTGGCTTTTGGTGCTCTTACTAACGTGTTTTCTTGGCTTGGTAGCTGGTTTTGCTGCGATAATCCTGCTGCCCTTCAGACTCAGCATCAACGGCTGAGGCTTCATTATTTTTAGCTGCTTTGTTTGCATTGGACAGGTTGTTTTTGCTCTGCATGGAGTACTTAATGCTTTTTGGCTGATGGAATTTGGAAGGTTCGTATTTGGAACAAGTAGGGAGTCCTTAGCAGTTGTCCAGAATACCTATGCTGTGAGCTGGTTTAAAGGCAAAGAATTAAACCTGGTGTCTGGATTCCAACTTAGCATGGCTAGAATTGGAAGTACAGTCAACATGAAGCTCATGGGTTGGCCATATTCTAAGATGGAAGCTTCATTGGGTTTTGCTGGTCACACAACACTTGGAAGCACACTTCTGACTGGAGGTATAATGTGTATTCTTTCATTAATCTGTGCCCTGAGCCCTTGCTTATTTGGATCAGAGAGCAGAAAAAAATCTTTCATAAAGAACAAGGAAAAATAGGTAAAGTTATCAAGTTAAATGATGTGAAGACTTCTCCTTATCCCTGTGGCTCATTTTTATCATCTGTGCCTGCTATTATGTGCCATGTTTCCTTTTATTGGATTTGGGAAAGTTTTTTTAATGGAGAAATTAAAATTTTCCCCCTAGGCAGCAAATGTCATTAACAGTGTGGTGTTTATCAAGGACCTCTGGTGTCACAGTGGTTAAAGCATTCAGCTGCTAATCCAAAGGTTGGGAGTTCAAACCCACCATCTGCTCTGCAGGAGAAAGACAAGGCAGTCCACTTTCATAAAGATTTACAGCCTTGGAAACACTAAGGGACAGTTCTACTCTGTCCTATTGGGTGGCTATGAGTCAGAATCAACTCAGTGGCAGTGGGTTTGTTTTTTTATATGTCATATCTGCTCTCCTGTGCCCAGTATTTGGGCTTTTAGCAGGTGAAACAGGAAAGAACATCATCTGTTTTCTGTGTGCAATGGCGACCACTCTTATTTCCCACATGATGTTGGCCTTTACACTGTGGAATCCCTGGATTGTTACGTGTCTTATGAGAGTCTCCTATTCATTGCTTGCCTGTGCATTGTGGCCAATGGTGGCATATGTAGTTCCTGAATTAGGAACTGGGTATGGCTTCATGCAATCCATTCAGAATTTAGGATTGGTGATCTTTCCATCATTGTTGGCATAATATTGAATACTCAGGGATGTTTATTTTCAGAAGTGTTTGTTCTTCACTGATTGTGGTTTTATGTCACTTTTATCTATGGTTTTACTCTATTTGGAGAATTGTACCCAAGGTGGAAACCTAAATTATTCTGTGAAACTAAGGAAAGAAATAAAATGTTCCCATACTGAATGGGAAGTTTAAATGACTGTGTCATGAGAAGTGAGCATGCACTATTGCTTTGTAAACCTCCACTGTTTCTTTATTTAGAATTTAGTCATTAGGAAAAATAATGGACTGGAAAGTTATTGCATTTATATTTTGAATGAAGTATATTTCTGAGGATTACTTTACTCTGTTTCTTTTGTATATTGTGCCACTGAAAAATTCCTTTTTAGAATTGGCTAATCAACAGTGAAAAGTTAAGAAAATGTCTCCAAAACATTCAGTAAGGGAAGTAAGTCATAGAAAGCTGTGGCTCTTGATATAATTTCCACTAAGTATCCCTTAGGGAATGTTTTTTTTTTTTTTTCAATCTTAAAGCAAAAAAAATCTTGAGGGATTAAGAAGGGTTGTTTTATACAGAATTAAACGATGACATTCACTTACTTTTACAAAAGATATTTCTATGTGGGGAACTATCTTCATACACATGAGCAGCAGACTGTGTTCTGCTTCTTTACTTATGAGAGGTTGCTGAGCAGTGACCTGTTTGAGTTTCTTTACCTTTCTGTCACTGAGGACCCTATATACCTTGGGACATAATTTGTGTGTGTGTATGTGTTTAATTGTGATTTGGGTGAAGATTTACAGAGCAAATTCACTTTCCATACAGAAGTTCACATACACTTTGTCTCATGACATTGACCACAATTTACCACAATGCACCAGCTCCCTTCCTCCTGATAATTATCTCTTCTCTGTGTCCATCCCTCCATGCACTCCTGCCCCCTGAGCTGTCTCCCTGTGCATAAACAGCCCTTCTTTCTCCCATGCTTGTTCTCTCCAAGGAGTATATCTACCTCAGGTAAATGTTCAACTCATATGCCTGTCTTTGCTTGGCTGGAAGCCACAGGTAGAGATTCAATTCCAGACCTGAAGGGCAGCTAGGGGCCATAGTCTCAGTGGTTCCATCAGGCTCTATTGGACAATAGCAAACCTGCCCCCCACCCTTTTTTTTTATCCAAATGATTTTGAGTTTTGTTGGGACATAATTTTATGGTACAAAGTTTCTGTCTAGTATTTTTGCTTATTACAATCTGATTAATAATGAAAAATTGCCCTTCAAATCATGATGATAAGTGCTTATCTGCATGGATAAATAAAAATATGATAACAGGAAAAAAATATTTAGAATATTTTCACAGAGCCCTGGTTTACACATTTCCATCCAGACAAGTGAGTGCTTCTCTGGAACCATGTTTTTTTGCCTACAAGTTAGCTTCACATCTCTGACAAAATCTTCTATTTGAAACTTTAGAGCTTACAGAATGTTCAAGTAACATGATTTTAGGTGATCCTTAGTAAGCAGAGGCCCCAATAGCTGGAGAAATTTGCCCAAGGCAACCAGCTAGTAAATGCAGCTCACAGACTCCAGGCCAGCATCCTGCTCAGCGCCTGCCGATTTTCCCAGTATGATCTCACCAGTGCCAATGTACAGACCTGTCTTCAGTTTTATTTGCTCCTAATTGTTATGATTTGAGACTTAATACATAGTCATTATAGAAACATGTAGAATCTTAAATAAAATCATGTAAAATGACCAGAATTTTATAAATTCAGACAAAAACAGTTAACATCTTATTATGGATTAAAGTGCATCTCCCCCCCCACCCCGCTAAAGTATGCATTCAAACCCTAACCTCTGTACCTGTGGATATAATCCTATTTGAAAATAGGAGTTCCTGGGTAGCACAAACAGATAACACACTTGGTTGCTAAACAAAAGTTTAGTGAAATCTACTCAGAGGTGCCAAAACATCAGACACTGAACATCCTATGGAGCACAGTTCTATTCTGACACACATGAGGTCACCGTAAGTATGAGTTGACTCAGGCAACTGGTTTGTCATGTTACTTAGATCACACATGAGTAAGTTAGATTTGAAATCGAAACACTCTGGTGCATAAAGAGTAGATAAGAAAGAGAGATGTATGCACACACAAGGGAAGACAGATCCATGTGAAGATGGCCAAGGAAACAAGGAACACCTAGGGCTACCAATAACATAATCAGTAAGACCAGGACCCTAAGAGTGTTAGCTAGCCTCCAGAACTGTGAGAAAATAAATTCCTGTTCTTTAAAGCCACCCCCCTGTGATATTTGTGCTACAAAAACACTAGGTAGTAAACTAGGAGCTGTGATGGCACAGTGCCTAAGGCATTTGACTGCTGAACAGGTTGGCGGTTCAAACCCACTAGCCATTCCACAGAAGGAATCTACTTCTGGAAACATTTACTACCTTGGAAACCCAATGGGGGTCACTATAAGCTGGAATTGACTCAATGGTAGTGGGTTGTTAAGTAGTAATCTAAGACGCATACCTCTGGGCTACCTGGTAAATACATAAAGACGTACTTGTTAACATGAAAAAACAAGCAACATAGTGTCTGTTTAAAAAGATTTTAGTATGAAAAGTCTGGAAGAACATACACTTAATTGTTGTTTTATCTTATTTCTGTTTTTACATTTTTCTATAATAAATAAACATTATAATTTCCTTTTCAACATTTTTTTTTTTTTTTTTTTTATCGTACCTCCAGAGTTTTCCTATGCTATTGAAATGTCTTTTAAAAAACCTAATAATTGATACTAGGCAATAAATGGCTCATAATTTATTTAACAATTTCCTGAGCATTGGACAATAAGATTGCTTCTAATTTCTTTGTTACCAGTAACACTTCATTAAGTGTTATATAAATATTTATCTACATGTTTGATAATTTCCTTTGCCAAATTGATGCAACTGTGAGGGCTTTGAAAACCTAATGCATTGATACTGGGGGGAAAAATGATATATTGAGACAAAGGAATTGGAGAAGCTTAAAGCGAAATGGCTACTGAAGCCTGTAGGCCCCAGCATGGGCACTGGGACGCACAGATTACACAGGCCCAGGGAAAAAGCCGTTTGCTCATTCTCTTCAAGATTAAGTCTGAGGCAGAGAACCTGACTAAGAGGCAGGAGCATTCAAGGGCAGGTGAGTGAGAGCCATAAGCACATTTCTGTCAGGCAGGATCAGGAGAAAGCACAAAAATCACAGTAATAATTAGGAGCTTGCTGGCGCCTTCGATCTTCAAGTCTCTCAGAAAGTATCACTTCTTCCCCTGCATCCTTCTATGGGCGTCTCCCCATTCTGTACACAGGCAGAGGGCAGCCTGATGGCCTGGCTGAAGGAAAGCTGCCCCCACACCCTGGCACATGGCAACTGATTCTGAGCTTCTTCTCAGAAGACCCCAAGTGACACAAAGGCATCAGGGAAAGGGAGTCTAAGGCAAAGAAAAACAAAGAAACAGATGCTACTTGTAGGTGAGCCAGACCCTGGAGAGAAGTCCTCCAAACGTGTTCGATTTGCCTTAGTGCAAGTGTGGCAGTTAAGGTCCTCAGGTAACCCTTCCCTAGCAGGGCATTTCCCAGAGTAAGTTCCAACACATGCTAATGTGCACTGGAAAGTGATAGATTAAGCAGGGTTTTCATTGCAGAACTTCCTCAAACCTTAACTATGCTAGTGAACATGATGAATTTACCTCCCTGAAGGGGAAAAGCCCAAAGCATTTACAAAACTCAGTTGCACAACTTGAGAGGTTAGTGTTCCATGGACTCTGTAGGAAACACTGGCCTTTCCTTGGCATGTGGTGGGTGCTTTTATTCTGGCCAAGCTAACTCTACCTGCGGATTTGTTTCTACCCCCTTCCCCACACTGTCCCATCCTGCTTGCCTTTCTTCCCCACCAACTCATTCTTTTGACATGTTGCAAGGTATGTGCCCATAGAAATAGCAGTCAAAAAAATCAAATGACATATTGCATGGGCAAATCTGCTGCAAAAGACCTCTTTAAAGTGTTAAAAAGTGAAGATGTCACTGAGGACTAAGGTGTGCCTGACCCAAGCCATAGTTTTTCAGTTGCCTTATATGCATGCAAAAGCTGGACAATGAATAAGAGTGAAGAATTGATGCCCTTGGATTATGGCATTGGCAAAGAATATTGTATATACCATGGAAGGCCAGAAGAACAAACAAATCTGTCTTTGAAGAAGTACAGCCAGAACACTCTTTGGAAGTAAGGATGGGAAGACTTCATCTCACATACTTTAGACATGTTATCAGGAGGGATCTGTCTCTGGAGAAAGACATCATACTTGGTAAAGTAGAGGGTCAGTGAAAAAGAGGAAGACATTCAATGAGATAGACTGACACTGTGGCTGTAACAATGGGCTCAGACAAGCATGAGGTTGGTGCATAATTGAGCAGCATTTTGTTCTGTTGTACATAGGGTTGCTATGAGCCAGAATAGACTTGAGAACACCTAACAACAAGATATATGCTCAGATTAACACCACACTGTGTGTCCTCAGTAGCACAGTGGTTAAAGCACTTGGCTGATTAATTCAAAAGTTGGCTGTTTGAACCCACCAGCCACTTTACAACAGAAAGATGTGGCAGTCTGCTCCCATAAAGACTGCAGCCTTGGAAACGCTATGGGACAGTTCTCCCTTGTCCTATAGGGTCACTGTGAGTCGGAAGTGACTCAATGACAATGGGTTTGGTTTGGTTTTGTGTGTCCTCAGAGCTTTAGCATTTCATTGGTACCACATTCCACACAGCAGCTCTTACTAAGGCTGTTTCACTGGCCCAGTTCGTGAACATCTTGAAGCAGGAATCATGCCTTTTGTACCCTGGTGATTATGTCTGCAGCACACTCTACACATGTAGCTGGCATGTAGACCCTTCTAGATAACTCATAGAGACACAGAGGAACAAGTAATTACATAGCTATCCTGATATCTGATGTGCCAATTACCAACACAGATCCAAGCTCCAGCATTGCCTAATCAGTTCTCACTCTACTTCTCAAAACACTCATGTCTAGAATGGCTAGAGCTAGTCTGGGACTTCCAGGCACCCACTTCAGCCATTCAAACAAAGTGCAAAGGAAATGAAAACCAAAGGTAAGACTAGGGAAAAGTCAGGGCATTCGAACAATAACAGGAGATGGAAGGACAACTTCCCTGAGCCTGATATAAGGGCCTCAGAGTGGATCAACGTAACTGAGAGCATAGGCTTAGGTGTCAGGAAACCTAAGTTCAAATCATGGCTTGACTTCCCAAGCTATGTGATCTGGGGCAAGGTACTTGACACCTCTGTAGGCCTATTTTCCTTTCTGCAACATAGGCATACAAACACCTACCTTATATGCTTGCTGTGAGGTTTAAATGCAGTAAACCACATGGGAAGCCTAGAATTGTGCCTTGTATATTGTAAGTGCTGAAAATATGGTAGTCATTAATATTTCATTAGCATCATCATCTTTGTCCTAGTCAAGCTAACCCACTTAATGTCCACCAGGCTTGACTTCCTCTTTCCCATCAATAGGGCCCTCCTCTCTGTTGATCATGCATGCCCTTCTTTTTCTCCTTTTAGCATAACTTTCTTCCCTGCTCCAAACCCCTGCTCCTCTGTGGCAGCAAAGCCCATAGGAGAGCCCCTGAGAAAACAATGTTACCTCATCCAATCTGTTCTGATGGCAGGGGAAGGAGAAGGTAAAACCCAGAGGCAGGGACACACCCTTCATGCCCATGTACTCGAGGAAGTCGGCGATGCACTGGACGATGTGGTCAAAGAGCTGCCAGGGAAAGTCGCGGAGATGAGGGAGAGGCCCAGGGCAGGTTGCCTTCCCGTAGGGCCTAGGCCTGAGCTCCAAGGTCTCCACTCGTGATAAACACAAGGCTCAGGCACAAATCTGAGTGAAAACCAGACCAGAGCCCTCGGCCTCACTAGCCCTCCCCAGGACAATAGTGAGCAGAGACAGGGCTGTCCTTGTGGGTGGCTATCTACTGCCCCCCACCCCCACCCCCACCTCAGCCAGAGGAACCACCTGCCTTACCTCATCCCCTGTGCCATGCATGATCTCCTGTGGGATGGTGTAGATCTTGTTGTGCATCTCCACCCCACGCCGTTTCCCATTCCTCACACGTACCAGCAGGACCCGGAAATTTGTCCCCCCTAGGTCCAAGGCCAGAAAGTCGCCTTTCTCTGGAAAATAAAACAGGGAAAAGGATGAATTGAAGCATCACCACTTCACCACAGCCAAGAGTGCCAGAGTCTACAGCAACTTCCCCTGAGAGGGACTCCTCGTTGGAGCCCCTTGATAATCTCAGAGGTGATGGACTATGATCCTCACCTAATGTTGTTGTTGTTTGCCGTCGAGTCGGCCCTGACTCATAGCGACCCCTCCTTGGGTTTCCGAGGCAGTATCACTACAGAAGTAGGATTGCCCAACCTTCCTTCCGAGGAGTGGCTGGTGGGTTTGAACCACCAGCCTTCTGGTAAACAGTCAAGTGCCTTAGGCACTATGCTACCAGAGCTCCTAATAGTAAAGGAAAATAAAATCCCCCAGGCCAAATCACCTGAAAGGTTCTCAAATGAGTTCCAGTGGTAGGATCCTAGCGGGCACAACGAGCTCTGCAGAGTACTGGAAATGTTGATAGACTACACGCAAAAATATCCAAATGCACCACTTATGCTAAATCAAATGCCACCATATATTAGATTATTTTAGAATACAGAAGGCATATTGTTGTTGTTGTTGTTGTTATGTGCCATCAAGTTGGCCCCGACTCATAGCGACCCCTCCTTGGGTTTCCAAGGCAGTATCACTATGGAAGTAGGAATAGCAGAGCTTAACTCTTCAAGAAAAACTGAAGGGAAATCTTTTAAAATGAGAAAATCCTGCTTTGTTGGGCAATTACAATGTGCCAAGTGTTGTGCCCTATGCCTTACACACAGTCTTCACTTAACCCTTAGGCAGATGCAAGGAGTCCTTTCATTCTTCTTTTATGGAAAAATGAAGCCTGGTTGAGCCAGATTCAGTCACTTGCTCAGGGACACACAGCTGGAACAGAGTAAAGCAGGGACAAAATCCCAGTCTCAAACCTACTGATTGATCATGTTTCTCTGAATTGGGAAAATACCTAAATCCAGGGATCAATTATTTTCTTCTATGAAGGGACCGAGAGTATTCATTTTATGCTTTGTGGGTCAAACAGTCTCCATTATAACTACTCAACTTTGTTGTGGTAGCACAAAGCAAACAATATGTAAACAAGTACACATGGCTATGTGTCAATAAAACTTTATTTTCCAAAACAGGCAGTGGCTGGATTTGGCCCATAGACCAGAGTTTGCTCACCTTTGTACATGATCAATATGGCAGTTGAGAGAGAGAAAGCTGGCTCTGGAACTTCCTGGGTTTTAATCCTAGATCTACCCTTTTCTAGCTGTGTGATTTTGGACAGATTTCTTAACTTCTCTGTACCTTAATTTTCAAGCATATCAGTGTTAACAGTGAACAAAAGATTAAATGAATTAATATTTGTAAAGTGCTTGTAGAAACGCTTGACATACAGTAAGCATTCAGTAAGTATTAACTATTATTACTGTTCAACTTTTAGCAGAAGAATTCATTGGACAAGTTTATACAACACTAGATTCTCTAGTAATATAGTGAAATAAGCAGGTTCAGGTCCTATGCTAAAGCTAAGGGAGCCCTCCCAGAGCATCAACACCAGGGCAAAGGCCCACCATGACGAGCCAGGCGGCAACCCTCCCACGTACCTGTGCCATCAGGGGTGGCACACACATAGGTGGGCAGCATCTTGACAGGGGCACTGGTATGAGTTTCCTTTCTTAATCCTCGCTCCATTTCTATCTTCATCCTCCTCTTAACTTCTAGCAGCTGCTCATGGCTCAGCTTCAAAGGCTCCAAGGTCTTCTGCCGGGCTCGGTGTTGATCAGCCAGTCGGTAAGCCACTGCTGTCACCATGGCTGCTCCCTTGCCACTGCCATCCTCAGAGCGGAGAAAGCGGACATCACAGTTGGGCACCAGGCGCCGCACAGCCTTGTGAAGACGTTTGGCGAAACTACAGTCACCAACATGGGAAGACGACAGGCTATGGTTAGGGTCAGTGGTGCATTTGGTTGGCAAGAGCTCACCACCTCAGCCCAAATGCCATGAGCACCTGTAGGAACAGATACTGACCGAAAACCTTCCCTCCCTCTCTTCCCTAAGGTAGGGCTCATTGTATAAACACTCAGATATTCAACTGTGATGACTCTGGCTGGGTTCTCTCACCCCTATGCTAAAAGGAGAGGATGCTTCTAAGACACTATCCTCTGCATGAGGTCACATAAGACCTAAACAAGCTGGCCCACTGGCTCCTCTGCCCAACATAGGTATAATTGGCTGTTTTGCTGGAGCAGCCCAAGTGAAATCATCTCCACCTGCTTTTCATGTTTCATCACTCATTTCATTAGATGCTGCCTGGGAAAGACCCAAAATAGACAAACTAGAAATGCTCTTCTTCTGGACTTGGTCCTCTCTTTTCTGCCAATGATCCCAGAGTTATCTGAACAGCTGAAGACAATAGGCACATTCAGCACAACTTTCTCTGGGAGGAGGCTGTTTTGAGCCCTGGTCTCCAGAGCATTACTACTCCAACTGTGGTCTGCAGCCTGCAGTATCTGGATAACAGGGTCTGCTAGAAACTCAGGATGATCTCAGGCCCACTCTAGACCTTCTGGATTATAGTGTGCTTTTCAAAAAGATTCCCCAGGTGATTCATGGGCATGTTAATTATTTTGAAGTACTGGGCTAGGAGACTAGGAAATCTCAGAGCTGAGGCCTTTTGCATCAAACAATTATGTTAATAATGGGGCAAAGGTGGGGTACCCATAGGAATTGAAAGATTTCTTCCAGGTGAAATTTGAATATTTTGGCACCTAATAATCAAAACTCAGAGGCAGGGCAGGATCACTTCAATACCAATGTCACCTGAGGAAGCTAGCAATTCACTAGACTGGGGTAGTCCCTGGAAGAGGACACAGCATCTGATGGAACCCCCAAGGGTCATGAGAGTCAAAGAAGAAAGTAGTAGAGAGAAATACTAACTCACAGAAAGGTTGGCAAAAGATCCCCAGTGGCCAGAGGAGCTTGAGTAGACCCCAAGCTATTGATGGCCTTTAGAAACTACCTCCACCCACACCAGGAAAACACTTTCCCAGTTTCCACTGGTCCATCTGGGCTCTTAGTCTTTTATTCTACAAAGATCCATGACCCATCTACACTCCCAAAATGCAAAATGGAGCTTGTCCATGCCCATGGAGTCATTTCAGTCTCCCAAACCTGTCAGAGGTCTCCAGGTGCTCTGGAGCTTAGCCCTGCTCAGTCTGAATTCAGACTCACTGGGGGTGTTTCTTGTAGACAGAGCCATCCACCCCAATGGTGGAACGCAGTCGATCCTCTCCCTTGTTCTCTTTGATGCGCCGTAGCACAGCTGCCAGTGTGGCCGCACACAGGCTGGCTGAGCGTGTGGACACAATCTGGCAGATCCGGTGAGTAGCCACACAGTCCTCCTGTGTTGGGTCTATGCCCAGCCGCACAAGGATGTCATGGGCCCTCCGGACGCCATCCTTCTCCCTGGGGAAACAGAAAGAGAACCCATGGGCACTGTGTGCAGCCCATTGTGGCCAGTGGGAAAGGGGTATGTGGGCTGGCAAAGAAACTCCTCAGATCCAGCACATGCTACTGCCAGGGAGAGCAGACACACTTCATGCTCTGCCACCTATGAGGGGTAGAACACTGAGAAGGAGGTAAAACACAATATGGCCAAACCTGAGGCTACTCTCTCAGACAACATACACATGCACACAGATACATATATACACACATGTACACATGCACATGTGTGCACACATATACATACACACACACGCACACACACTCATGTGTACCACACATCCACAAATATACATATACATACACCAGCACACGCAGAATGCTTCTCCATCCCATCCCTCCAAGTGCCCTGTTAAGCTCATTTTTCCTGACAACAACATTTCTTATGCACATCTTGTGTAAGGAGATGGTCTTGTGCTTGGCCCTTTAAACACCAACTTTGTGTGTATATGAGAGAGTTTGTGGTATGTTTGCTTGTTTGGGGTAAGGTTGAAGGAAGGATGTCCCTGCCACCAACCATCTCTGAACATGTGAATCAGCCATGGGGCACACTGTATTTCCTTGCAATAAAGAAGTAAAGGTCCATTTCCCACCACTCCTCCCCATGAATATCACAGGTTATTGGCTTCTGGTTTATCAGGTGAGAAGTATAAAATGTGGGGATGTATTGGCTACCTATTCCAACTTTATAGGGTGTAACATCATTCCACAATGGAGCTGGCATTTTTTTACCTTGTGCCTACAGATGGTGGTAAAGGGCTGAAGTGTGGCATGGCCTCCCTTCTTAGGAGAACTAAGTGCCTCGGGGATTAGCAATCCAGTAGGCACAGTTCTTTTAAGAGTTTCCACTTAAAGCCAAGTCATTTGAACTGCTTCACTGCTCCCATCAGCACC
Source organism: Orycteropus afer afer (assembly GCF_000298275.1). Lineage (NCBI taxonomy): Eukaryota > Metazoa > Chordata > Mammalia > Tubulidentata > Orycteropodidae > Orycteropus > Orycteropus afer. The sequence continues at coordinate 705,048 of NW_006922335.1, forward strand.
AAAATCACCTCTTCACCACCACCTGGTCCCTGAAGGAACAAGACCTCCTCAACCTACAAGTGGAAGTCTCCAGTACAGGAACCTAGGCCCTTGTCTTTGGACATTGTTAACAGAATAAAAAAACAAAAATCTGTCTATCCCCATCCTGACCCCTGCCAGTTTGTAAAATTGCAAGTCTCAGCTCTACTCAACAGAATCCAGAAATAGGTAAAACTCTAGGCTACCTAAGGAGCTATTTTCCTGTTATGAAGCAGAGGTCAGAATAGAGTTCTTTTTGAGAACTAGCCAATAGGGGAGGAGATGTTTGAGCTTCAGGAAAAGGGGAGGGAAAGCAGATGCAATGTGTCATCCATAGACCTATTGGGAACTTCACACATTAAATCAAGGCCAGAGTCAGGCAGTCACACAAGGGCAACAGACACCGTGGGACACATTGGTGACTCAGTTATAGAAGTTGCGCCTTTCATGCTGGAGACCCAACTTGTAATCCCAGTGCAATTCTCAGCCAACGTCCCCATATAGACACCACTTGTCTGTCAGTGAAGTCTTGCATGTTGCTATGATGCTAAATAGGCTTTGGCCCTTCCAGATAATTTTGGCTAAGAAGAAAGGCCTGGTGATGTACTTCTGAAAGTCAGCCAATGAAAATCCTATGGATAACAGTGGTCCAATCCTATTATGCACAAGGGTCAGTATTAGTCAGGAGACACTCCACAGCAGCAAGAAAACCACAGGCCCACCATGTGGGCAAGGGTCTCTTGTTGTCTACAGTTGAAGGAAAAGCCTTTTCCTCAATCCTCAACTGCGAGTCTACCCTCCCAAGGACCCAGTGAAGAGAAAGGTGGCAGAGCAAGAAGCTTACCCTTCAATATCTGAAACATCCTTTGTCTCAAAGTGTCCTGTCGTGAGGAGCTCTGGGCTGAGCTTCCCCCCAAAGAGCAGCTCCTCCTTAGCCATCTTCACTAGGATCAGCCTCACCAGCTCCCCCATATACATCCCACTGATCATCTTCTCAAATCTGCAGGAAGACACAGATCCCCCCCAGAAGTCCCTGCTGTCAGTGAATTCACAACTCTGGAAGCAAGATGTGCACACATGAAACTCTAAAACACATTAGAGGCTGGTGCACAGTTAAGGGCTAAGGTGTGCAGCATGGACAAGGACTGAGGCGTGTGGAGAAGGGATGGCTCAGTCAGGGCAGAAGCTGGGGAACTTAGATGGGTCTCTGCAAGCAGTGTAAGCCCTGAATCATGGAGAAGAATAGGCTTTTCAGCAGAACATTCTGGAACAGTGTGACTTTTTAGTTAAACTAAGTTAAGCACTCGACTGCTAACCAAGAGTTTGGTGGTTTGAACCTACCCAGCAGCTCTGCAGGAGAAAGACCTGGTGGTCTCCTTCCATAAAGATTACAGCCAAAAAATACTATAGAGGCAGTTCTATTCTATCACATGGGGTCACTATGAGTCAAAAATCAACTCAGTGGTATCCAACAACAGTTATGTGTTATGTGTAGGGCAGTGATTTTTTTAATATTTTTCTCTCTCAAGGAAATACTTTACAGTAAAATCTTATGTAGATCCCACCCAATGTTTATTTTCAAGAGAAAACCAGTCTGATGAAATTAGGGACAGAGGCCCACACTGCCCCTCCCCTTGCTGGCCCTTTGTGGAATCTTGAGAGCATGGCAACAACTCGGGCAGGAGGTGATGGGGCAGGATCAGAAGGGCAACTTAAGACAGAGTAGGAGCTCTAAATGGCGGGTGGTCTCAGGAATCTGGGAGTAAGGCATGGTCAAAGCTCCAGAGCAGGCGAGTGACAAGGTAAAAGTCCTGTTTTAGAAAGGGGGCCAGCCACCAACCTGAAAGAGCCATCAGGTAATTTATTTTTCCAGCACTAGGTGACACCATTTTCTTTCTTGAAACAGTCTCTCTGGCTAGGAATAAGTGACAGGGAAAACCAAGCCCTTGCAATTCTTTTTGGCAAAGCAGGCCTATTTATTGGCATCTCAGTGAGGATCTGGGTCCCAGAGAGAGGAGGCACCCAGGACTGCTGGAACTAACTAGAACGGGCTACAGCAAGGAAGAGGCCCAGAGCAGGGGAGCAGATGTGCCGGACATCACCTAGTGCCATTGACAAGAAGGGAAACCGAGGACCCCAGGAAGTGACCTGCTCAAGACTCCAAGGCTAAAGAAAGAAGAATTGGAGCTAAATGGAGAGCTGGCAAGTTGCTTGAACAGAGGGTGCATTTAAAACACTTTAGCTCCAGCAAGGGCACAGTGCCCTGTGTAAATGGTGCAGAATAAGCCTGTCTGCTTTCTTATTTTCTCCTGCTTAAGCAAGCCACAATGCTGGCACTCCTGTAGGAGGTGGGGAAGTGAGGGAGTGGGCTCTTTTAAGTGAGTGGCTTTTAAATTTTTTTATTCCACTTTTTAGGGCACTTGTTTCAGTCAATATTTGAAATATATTTATTTAGAAACATACCAAGAGAACAAAAAGCTGTCTATAATGACCACAGGGCTGCCATGGTTGACAATTTGGTACATGTTCTGCCAATTTTGCTGTGTCTAAGGACAAGCCAGTGGTGTGCTGGTGTTGACAGGTTCAGCTGGCAATCCTGTCTTTTGACACTTCGAAGGGCATATGGCTACTGGAATGACTTGTGTGTGCCTCATTAATGAAGGAAGGGATTGAGTGACTTTTCTGTAAGAGAGCCCATAAGGGCCCATAAGGGCTCTCTCACTACCCAGGGCAGACACAACCAGTATGTTCCTAAGAAAGTTATAAGTCAATGGACTCACATTTCAACATGTGACAGAAGTTTGTGACTTAAATAAGCTATACTTTGAGGAAGAAAGGACTCTCCCATAAAGAGAAAGGTCCACCGTTGGCCTGGTTGATAGAGTTAGAATTCTTCCCTCAAAGGACAGATCTGTTAAAAACTTTCCTAAAAGATGTGTTAAAAGCTTTCCTAAAACAATCATGGCCACAAGAAGACTCAAGAGGTACTGCATTGCTCAAAACATTTTGCAATGGCCTTCAGATCTTGCAATGATCTCTGTTTCAAGATTTGGCACATGTTTGTGAGAGTGAACTAATGTTTCATAAGAGTCAAAAGTAATTAAAAACTAACTCTAGCTAGGCTGAAGAGTATAGCATTCAGGGATCAAAATGTTGGGAGGGTGGTGTTGATAAAATGGTCACATCCCAGGGCACTCCCTGGGCCACAGGGTCCAGAGAAAGAAGCCAAAGGGAGTCCTTAACCAATTTTTCTAGTAGGTGCTAGGTTGATCTATAGCTGGAGCAAGAGGTCCTGGTACTCTTTGGAGTTCAGCCTAGCTCACGAGAGCTCTGCCTGAGGTCTGAGTCAGAATCTCAGCCAGTAAATTAGGACTGATCATCTGAGCCTTGTCCTCTGGGTAGAAGACAGAGTGGAAGCTATGAAAAGATATTTCAGAGAGCCCAATCTAGGCCCATCTCCACATGACTTCTCATATGTGGTTCAAAAATTTATCCATGGACAATTTACAAACAGCAGGCAGAAAGAAAGAGCAGGGTCACACACTTAGAATATGATCTTTTAAAATGTCTAAAGGGCATAGCCAAATTATTAGTGATAATTTGGTCTATTTGCTTGCTCTGTCTTTTTAGAGCTATCTCGTCAATTTATAGTCAAAACATCCCCCTAACCAGCAAGTGTCTTTGGCAACCCTTTAGGGATATAAGAAAAATATGAGAACCATCTTTCAGCCCTAGCCCAGACCCAAGCTCACCTCCTGGGCCAACCCCTCCCACCATCAAGCTCCGCCCCCCCGCCACAGGGGTTTCTACTCACAGTTGCTTCCCAGGATTCAGTGAGCCCATGTCGATCTCCCGGTCAAATTCAGTGCGAATGTCATCAAGCATGCCATCGTCACCAAAGGCCCCCCATTCCATGTTGATGCACATTCGCCCCTCGTCACCCTCTACCATGTCGATGTGGCGCATCTCCTCCATGTAACAGGCGTTGCTACCTGTGCCTGGGCAAAGCAAGAAACTACTCAGCATTCACCTACATCAACCTCTGCCCCCACCACATGTCTCCTCTTATCCCCTATCTTTTAAGATAGCCCAGGCTGCTGGGGGTCTCACTGCAGACTCTCAGGGCATCCTGATACACATCTCCAACCTCTGCCAGCTGGAGCTCCATGAGCAAATAGAACACTAATCAACAAGGCACGCAGCCTTCATGTGATCCAGATCATTTACAATGACTTTTCTCTTGGCCCCTTGGCTCAGTGTAGAAACATAAAGTTCCTTACACCTAAAACCACCACAAGGGAAAGCAGAATCACAGTGTTCTGGTTCAGCCTGCCAAAGTGACCACATCACTTATCTTCACATATGAAGTACAAAGGAAGACCCAGGCCACTAACCCCTCCTCCCTTCCAGCCCACACCCTCATCCATTGGCCAACACCAGCCCCCATGCCCCAGTGTTCACTCACCCACAATGAGACCTATCTCACAGTTCTGGTCATCATAACCACAGGTCATCATGGTCCCAACTGTGTCATTCACTACAGCCACAATATCAATATCAAAGTCCTGTGGGAATAAAAGGAGAGCTCTGAACTTCAAACATCACAGAAGGTCACAGAAGTGAAGAAAAAGAGAAAAAGCAGTGAGTACAGAGCTCAGGTGCAAGTGATACCCCTCACCAACCCTATGCAGAACAAAGAAACTAAGAGCTGAAAACCCAGTTCCAGATACAGTATAATAGCAACTCACTCATGCCAACCCACTCTATGCTCTGCTTATCTTCATCATGGAAGACTTTCCTGACCTAGGCCCCTGCAATCCTGCTTATAGCTAACCATCACTGAACTAAGAAGAAAATGTCTCATCTTGCCTTGTCTTCTCCTCTTTCTCTGCCAATAAATCCTTCTGTGATAAGACCATTATTGTGTCTTCTCTCTGCCCTGTTTTATACCAAAGTCAACGTCATCCCTGTTTTCTTGACAGATATATTAAAATCTTCTTCAGTTTAAGGACTAAAGGGATTTCTGGCACCATGACTAATATTATTTCTTGTGCTACTCTGAAAATCCTAGCAGCATCTGGTCATATAGAAGGTTACTGGGAAAGCATGGCAGGGGAAGAAGAAAAAAATCCTCCCCTTAAGAAGAACCACAAAATGTTCACATGCATATTTGAGGGCAGACAGAGGAAGACTTTGGAGAGCAAGGGAAAGAGTGTCCAGACCCCAAGCTCCCACCATGACTGTGGCCTTCGCACCAGCCACCCCCACTCACCCCTCTCCTCTGGATGGCCTTCCGGATCAAAGCCACAACGTCCTTGCCTTCCACACCACTGGACTTGAACCCCTTAGTCCACGAGACCAGGAAACTCTGGAAAAGAACCAAGGAATAAGCATTGACTCCTCCAACCAAAACTCGGATCACACATCTGAAACAAGGATCATTAGCTTAGACTGCTGCCACAGGGCTAAACAAAACTAAAATCTAACTTGCCTTGGAAAAAGAAACTCAGGCCCATCAAAGACCAGGAAAGTAGAGACTAAATTAATGACTCCTTCATGATTTACTGCCCAGAGAAGTGGAAAAAGGAAGTTATAGAACTGTCAAAATAAGATACTTATATTTTACTTTTATAGAGCCATGTAACATATTTATGTCAATGTCAGCCATCCAAAAGACATTAACCTCCCAGTTATCTTTCTTTCTAGGATCTTTATCATAACACTATATATAGGTCAGGGTTGTTCCTGATTAATTTCTCAGTCCTGTTCCCTGAGAGGGATAAAGATGAAATAAAATAGGGGAGGGGATATTGGGGAGTGGGAGAAGGAATGAATGATAAAGACCTTCCCATACTCTGACACTCTGTCACCATTCCTTCACTCCTACACCCACAAATGTGTGCACACGCAAGAATTCATTCAAAAGGACAGAACTCTCAATACTCACACTTTGTCTGAACAACGCATTCCATCCTCCCAGCCCCAAGGATGAAGGAATGAAAGTGTCTGAAGAGCCCATCTTACCTCATCTAGTTTCGTCTGGTGGCAGGGGAACGAAAAGGTAAAACCCAGCGGGAGCTTCTTGTCTTTGATTTGTAGCTGGCCCATGAAGTTGGCCAGGCACTGGGCAATGTGATCAAAGAGCTGAGGGCACACAATACAGGAAGATGAGCAAGGAGGCAGAAGAGCACAGACATGAAGGATATGGTCTTTGAACTCTGAAAGGTGCTAACTAGTGGGCAAGATCCTTATCCCTTTGAGGTTTTCATATGTTAATCTATAAAATGGAAGTAGTCACAATACCTGCCCTTTCAGAGCTACTGAAAGGATTAAAAGAGTTAATACATAATAAAAAGTGCTTAACACTACCAAAAACCAAACTCACTGCTGTCAAGTCGGATCTGACTCATAGCAACCCCTCCTTGGGATTTTGAGGCAATATCACTACGGAAGTGGATTGCCCAACCTTCCATCCGAGGAGTGCCTGGTGGGTTTGAACTGCCAGCCTTCTGGTTAGCAGCCAAATGCCTTAGGTAGTGCTTATTAAATGTTATCTTCCACTTAAACCATTTATCCAAACCACTGTCAAAATAATAATACCAGAGAAAATCATGGCCAAAGTTAATCATAAAGTCTTCCTGTGCCCTGGGAACAGAATATCCCTCGGTGGCCCTGTCAGAAACCCCCTGACATGGGTGCACAGCTGATTATTTTACCAGAAAGGACAGAGCATCTTACTGCCAAGAAGTATTTTAGCTCCCTGACTCTTGTGGTAGGGGAGGAGATGAGAACAGGGATGGGACATTCTCTGTTGGTATTCTATGAGCCAACCTAGCAAAAACAAGCAACCTTTATCTTATGTTTTTATTCCATTCTAGAAAAGTAATCTCCCAGGGACAATTCAAAGGAGGTATCTTTGTTTTCAGAACATCCAATGAGTCTATAAAAAGTCTGAAGAATAAATAAGGTGGTGTGGGCAACCTCACAACCCTGACTGACCACACTGAATGAGATCTGCAGCTCCTAAGTCTTCCAAGGCCTGTTAGAAAAAACTATGTTCACAGTAATCCAGGGTTTTCATTCAGCCCCAAAGTCCACTACTCCCTAGGTACTTTTCTGGCAGCTCAGCATCTTTAAGGAGCTGCTAACTCTCTAAGTGTTTAGACTCTGAGGCTAAGGGTGTGAGTTTCAAAAAGCAAGCAAGAAGCAAAGAGAAGGAGCAGACTCCAAGGGTCAGATTGAGCACGTAGCAAAACCTAAAAAGCCAAGGGGGGTCAGGGAGGGCAACACTCTTCTTCCTCCCCAGGCAGAAGGAAGGAAGATTCCACTAAACAGTGGTTCTCAACGTGTGGTCCTAGACCAGCGGCATCACCATTACCTGAGAACTAGTTGGAAATGCAAATCCTAGGATCTAACCCCAGACCCACTGAATCAGAAACTCTGGGGGTGTGGTTCTGTCAGCAAGCCCTCTTGATGACTCTAATGCTGTGGTTCTCAAACCACAAACCACAAAAATATCCACATTTGAAAGTAAATTGAAAGGTATAGGGATGGGAGATTTGAGAGGTCCACAGGTTTCCCTGATGCCTGGTGCATGCTCCGTGGTAGAGATCCAGGAAGACCCACATGGAGAAGGTGGCCAGCTGAGTGAACTTCCTGCATAGATTCTGTCCCTTTGTCGGGACTGATTTTGTGCAAAATTAGCCACAGATGATACAAAACCTCCAAACTGAAACATTCTCACACAGGGCTCTCTGACTAAGAGAGGAAGAACACCAAAACACAGGCACCAGATCCCTTGAGCAGAGATATGTAAATAGTTTCTCAATAGATACAGCAGCTACGTCTGCTCCCTTGTTGGGAAGTGGATCAGAGACAAATTACCATAAGGTTAAACAAATTTCCAGCACCTTCTTCCTGGTACTCTCTAGTCAAAATGATCTTTGGTTCAAATAGTTTTTATGCAAAAGAGGGAAGTTGCAGAAGCTGTACAGAGATGATGGGGGCCTTCAGAAAGTGGAAGAGCAAATGGTGTCCTTTCAAACAGCCCCGACCACTTCTCCTCTCTGTCCATTTGTGCTTCCAACAGAGGGGCAGTGTAAAGGTATTAAACACAACATTGCCCAGCATGGCAACCAAATCTCTGGGGCACAAAACTGAAAGTTGGTGGTTTGAATCCACACAGGTCTCTCAGAAGCAGGCCTGGTGATCTGCTTCCAAAAGGCCACAGCCTCGCAAACCCTATAGAGCACAGTTCTACCCTGCGCACATGGGGTCGCCATACATTGGAATGGAGAAACAGCAACAAGCCGTAGGTGGCTATGTTTAAATTAATTAGAATTTTTAACAATTCAAAATTTATTTCCTCAGTCACACCAGCTACATTTCAAGTGGCTAGTGGCTACCATTTTGAGCAGGGCAGAGATAGAACAGTTCCACCACTGCAGAAAGCTCCATTGGGTTAGAAGAACCTGAACCTATTTAAAAATGGGGGATAGGAGACCATCTATTCCTTCAAGTGGAAGGGTATTTCTTTTTCTATTAACAAAGGATCGAAAGGACAAGATGCTGGGCAAAAGAACTAACACTTTCTTGCCCTAAAAAGGCTCAAAGGTCATCATTTTACGTATTTAAAAAGGAAAATGTATCATTTTCCTTTTTGGTCTGAGATATCTGTTCACTCCTTTTCACATGTTACATTTTTAAAAGCTTAAGTAGATGTTGCTTAGATTAATAACTCACTACCAGCTTGACAGTTATTCAAGAACTTTGCAAGTAATTTGGTCTTGATTTTAACTAAATTTGATTTTTAAAATCAATTTATTTCCCTTCAATTAAAAGATTTATTTATATCTAAGACCAGATTTTTTTTCCATGGAAAATATAGGGGGTAAACCAAAGCAAACTTACTGCCATCGAGTCATTTCCAACTCATGGTGACCCCCATCAGGTTTTCAAGGCTGCAAACCTTTACAGACGCCTCATGTTTCTTCCACGGTATGGCTGGTGGGATCGAACCACCAACATTTTGTTTAGCAGCCAAATGCCTTAACAACTACATCACCAGAGCTCCTAGGGAAGAAAAGTACCACTAAAATAGCTATTGTGATTTTCCTTCCATTCTTATTTCTAAGTGTCTTCTGTTATTTTAAGGTATATGGTGTTCTTCCCCTTCCTTGGGATGAAACAGACATGTATATTTTCTTCCAGTTTTCTTTTCTGTTTCACTTTGATATAGCATTTCCCCATATATGGAATCCTTCTATAAATATCCCAATAGCTCTATAGTTTCTTCCAGGAGGGTCTCATACATTGTGTGTATATGTGTTGTGTGTGTGAAAAATATTTTGTTTGCATTGTATGGAAAAGTAATTTTCTTCATATCCTCTAACTCAATGGTTTTAAAGATTTTAAAGTAAGTTTTCAAGCAAAACTTTACTCAGAGCTTAAGGCTTGAAACCAATTCCTTGGTCTCTTTGAATCTGTCTTGATTGGCAGAGGCACAACCCATTGTTTACAGGTGCCCCCAAGCCTCTGAGGAAGAGGATGCAAAAGCTGTGTGGTTCCTGGGCCCTTAATGATGTTGAGGGATGAGCAACACGCTGTGTAGATGGGACAAAAATGCACATAAATCTTAAAAATTCACCCAACACCATGTTGCCTGATCATTGGGAAGGCAAAGTGTGGAGTTCACATTACTAAGTATTTTCCACAGTCACAGCCCAACGTTTTAGTTGCTCTTTCTAGTTTGGCTTGGTTTCATTGGTTGTCAAGTATTGGTAATCTGGGGTTGGGGAGGTGGCGGGGAGCAGAGTTGCCAATGGAAAAGTAACCACATCCTCTATGGTGGAAAACTGTGCAATTGCTGGCCACAGAGACTGAGCATAGCGTATGAAGAAGCAACTAAATGAACTGGCCAAAACCTATAAAATAGGCACAATTATACCTCTTTACAGATAAATACACAGGCTGTTCAAGGTGTGGTAACTTGCCTGGGATCACACAGCTAGATTGCTTGACAACAAGCCCTGGCCTCTTCAGTACCTAAGCACAGTGCCTGTCCAAGGAGGAACAAGCTGCAGGCTGAGGGAGGTGGTGCAACAGTCTCTACCTCATGTCCTTCCTGGAGCCATGTGACAACCTTGGTAGAGCTAATACCTATAGTCTTAAGAGCCCAGTCTCCTTGCCTCAACCTCAGCATTAAAACCCGGAAAGCAGATTTATGCTCAGGGCCACCCTCAAGGGCAAATCAAGGGTCTAAAAATATCTCCCCCACATGTTTTACTCATGGTCTGAAATTCCTTTCACAGGAGGCAGCCCGGTGTGGTGGAAAGAACAGAGGACTGGCAGTCATAGCTCCACCTCTTCCCAGCCCTGAGGCCAAAGGTGTGACAACACTAGGATAGACAGAGCTAACACACACACACTCACTGCTGTCAAGTCAGTAACAACTCATACCAACTCTAGAAGACAGAGTAGAACTGCCCCATAGGGTTTCTGTTTTAGTAATCTGTTGTTGTTGTTGTTGTTATGTGCCGTCGAGTCAAAGCTGACTCACAGCGACCCCTCCTTGGGCTTCCGAGGCAGTATCACTTACGGAAGTAGGATTGCCCAACCTTCCTTCCAAGGAGTGGCTGGTGGGTTTGAACCACCAGCCGTCTGGTTAGCAGGCAAGTGTCTTAGCCACTATGCTACCAGAGCTCCCTTTAGTAATCTAGTGCTGCTATAACAGAAATACAATGAATGGGTGGCTTTAACAAACAGAAATTTATTTTCTGACAGTTTGTTGTTATTGTTAGGTGACATCAAGTCATCTCCAACTCATAGTGACCCTACGTGTAACAGAACAAAACACTGACCATCCTCAGAATCCCTGCTATGCTTCAGTCCATCATTGCAGCCACTGTGTCAATCCATTTTGCTGAGGGTCTTCCCCTCTTTCACTGACCCTCCACTTTACCAAGGGTGATATCCTTCTCCAGGGACTGGACCCTTCTGACAACACGACTAAAGTAGGTGAGATGAAGACTGACAATTCTCACTTCCAAGGAGCATTCCAGCTGCACTTCCTCCAGGAAAGATTTGTTCATTCTTCTGGCAGTCCATGGTATTTTCAGTATTCTTTGTCAACATTACAATTCAAAGACATTAATTTTTCTTCAGTCTTCCTTATTCATTGTGCGGCTTTCGCACCCATACAAGGCAACTGAAAATACCATGACTTAGGTTTGCACCTTAGTCTTCAAAGTGATATCTTTGTTCTTTAGCACTTGAAAGAGGTCTTTTCTTGCATATTTGCTCACTGTGGTACAATGTCTGATTTCTTAACTGCTGCTTCCATGGGTGTTAATTGTGGATTCAAGTAAAATGAAATCCCTGACAACTGCAATCTTTTCTCCATTTATCGTGATGTTGCTTATTGGTCCAGTTGTGAGGATTTTTGTTTTCTTTATGTTGAAGTGTAATCCATACTGAAGACTATAGTCTCTGATCTTCATCAGTAAATGCTACGAGTCTTCTTCACTTTCAGCAAGCAAGGTTGTGTCATCTCCATACTGCAGGTTGCTAACAAGTCTTCCTCCAATCTTGATGTCATATTCTTCTTCATATAATCCAGGTTCTCCAATTATTTGCTCAGCATACAGACTGAATAAGTGGAAATCCTAATTCAGAGAGCTGGCTCTATGGCGTTCTCTCTGCGCTTCAACTTCTGCTTCCTGGTTCCTTTGAGATCTCTATGTGTCTCTGTGGGGGCTTTGGTAGCGTAGTGCCTAAGGCATTTGACTGCTAACCAGAAGGCTGGTGGTTCAAAATCACCAGCCACTCCTTGGAAGGAAGATGGGGCAATCTACTTCTGTAGTGATACTGCCTCAGAAACCCAAGGAGAGGTCACTATGAGTCGGTTCAACTCAAGGGCACATAACAACAACAATAACATGGGTCTTTGTATCTATCTCTGCTTCTTTTGCTTACTTTTTAATCTCTTTTCTATCTCAAAAGAGATTAACCTAAAACAGCCTCTACACTAATCTTATATCATTAGCATACCAAAGGTGACCTATTACTTAATGAGATTATAACCACAGGCATTGTTGTTGTTGTTAGGTGCTGTCCAGTTGGTTCCAACACATAGAGACCATATGTACAACAGAATGAAACACTGCCTGGTCCTGCATCATTCTTACAATCTTTGCTATGTTTGAGACCATTGTTGACCCACTGTGTCAATTCATCTCATTGAGAGTCTTCCTTTGTTTTGCCAAGCATGATATTCTTCTCCAGGGACTGGTCCCTTCTAACAACATGTCCAAAGTACATGATGTCTCACCATCCTCGCTTCTAAGGAGTATTCTGGTTGTACTTCTCCCAAGGCAGATTTGTTTGCTCTTCTAGCAGACCATGGAATATTTAACATTCTTTGCCAACACTGTATCTTCTGGCACTATAACACACAATATTCCACTGCTATTCATAAGGTTTTCACTGGCATATATATA
>NW_006922335.1:717781-761145 GCF_000298275.1 Orycteropus afer afer
TTTTTTTTAAGAAGTAGATCACCAGCTCCTTCTTAGTCTGCAAGTTCTGCTGAAACCTGTCCATCATGAGTGAACCTGCTGCTATTTGAAATTCTGGTGGCATGGCTTCTAGCATCACAGCAACACACAAGCCACCATAGTACACAAACTTAGAGATGAGTGGGCCACAGGCATACAGGTTAGGAATTAAAACACATTGGGGGGTGGGGAGGCAATTCAATCCCTAACAGTTTCCAAGGCTGCAAATCTTTACCAAAGTAGACTGCAACATCTTTCTCCTGTGGAGCAGCTAGTGGGTTCAAACCATCAACCCTTCAGTTAGCAGATGAGTGTTTAACTGAGCCACCAGGACTTCTCTAGCCAGAGCTCAAGTAGAAACTCCTCAGAATGGCTTCAATGACTGCCTGTCCATCGACAGTGAGCAGCTGGATGGTCAGATTTTATCTTACTCATCTTTGTTTAGGAGCTCTGGTAGTATAGTGCCTAAGGCACTTGACTGCTAACCAGAAGGCTGGTGGTTCAAACCCACCAGCCACTCCTCGGAAGGAAGGTTGGCCAATCTACTTCTATAGTGATACCGCCCTGGAAACCCAAGGAGGGGTCACTGAGTTGGGTCTGACTTGACGGCACATAACAACAACAATAACATCTTTGTGCCATAAGTATAGAAGGTGCAGCAAGAATGCTCCTTAAGGAAGCTTTTTTATAAAGCAAGTGAAAGGGGAGACCAGTTCCCTGGATAATCGAGAGTAGGGAATAGTAGCCAGATCCATGGTCACCACCCAGCAATGGATCAGATGTTTCTGGTGCTGAGGGAATGAGTTCCCCTCTGTAGAAGGGCTCTCCTGGGGGATCTCATTAGAGGGAGCGTGCCCCCAATGAGCCTACCCTACAGCAATCATGTCCGCAGGAGCACCAGCCACTTTGGGGAGTAACTCCTACTCTGGAAGCAGGGGCAGATAGCCAGGACCCAGGACCACCATGTTGCATAACTCCAAGGAACACCACTCCCATGGACTACAAAGTGGATGGAGGCCCCTAGAGCTGCGCAAGCACAGGTTTTGGCCATAGTGATCCAGCTGTGTGTATATCTCTGGCCCTTCCCACCCCTGCAAGCTACTTAATGTAAGCCAGTTTCTGCAGCTGCTATAAAGTGTAGAGAACAGTAGCACCCAACATGATGGGGCTAGTGTGACACTGAAATGAGAAAATACATCCAAAGCACTTTTGCTCAGTGCTGGCCACACAGTAGGCATCATCAAATGTCAGCTCCCCTTGGTAATCTCTTGATGGTCATGTATCCTCTTTAACACAACATTTACTCTCTGTGGGGTGTGTGTGTGTGTGTGTCTATGTGTGTATTTCCTGGTTGTCCAAATGGGCTTTATGTCCTTCAAAGGAAGAAGGATGACTTTGATTCCCAGCAGAAATTAGACCCCAATGCATAGTAATTACTTATTAGCAGCCTAGAGATGATCTTGATGGTAATTCCATCATTGTTCATTTTTATGGCTATTAGTGAGAGGATTCTTACTTAGGTTTCACATTTCTTTCACTCCTTTTATTAAGTATATATTGGGTGCAAAACATGGCTGTAGAAGCCACCGAGATATGGGGATGATTAAGAATGATCCTTGTTGATCTTATGATTCGGGGCCACTGTTGAAGTACACGGTGCTCACTGCAGTACCGGGAGGGGCAGACACCCCAAAGCTGGGTTTCAGTGTTTTCTCAAAAGACTCCCTGTCCTTGTGGGTGAAATTTAATCTGTCTAAGTTGGTCAGGAAGGGAGAGAGCAAGTAAACAGAAAGGCAATGGAACAGGTTCAATTTTCATGTAATGATGTGGTGAAACAGTGAGCCAGAGGGCTGCAAAGCAGCCGCAGGGGCAGGTGGAAGCATCACTCACAGGAGTTCAAACCACATTTGTGTATCCTATTGTCTCAACATTCAATAGGACCACTAACAACTGCAGGTGTCCAGGAGAGTGGGCCAGTCTCCTGGCACCTAGCTTTTCCTGAATGACCAGTGTATGAAGCAGAACTCAATAGAGATGGCAGATCAAAATGCCCCTGCCTCACAGGGCTTGATGCATATATTCCCTGCTTTTCAGTCCATGCACCCTCTCCTGACTGAAGCCCCCCACCAAGGCTCTAGGTGTGGAAGGGGATCACCAGGCAGAGGGGCCAGGTGTAGAAACACAGGAAATCACAGCCTGAGCCAGGGCTCCTGCCTCAAGACCACAGAGAAGCAGCACCTGTCCAGGGGAGCTAAAGTCCCAGGGGCCACCCCAAGAGAAGGGTAGTACCTGGGTGCCGCTGCCCCGCATAAGGTCCTCAGGGATGGCATAGATCTGGTTCTCCATCTCCACCTTCTGGAGGCCATTGTCTGTTACTCTCACCCACAGCACACGGAAGTTGGTTCCTCCAAGGTCCAGGGCCAGGAACTCTCCATGTTCTACAGAAAAAAAGGGAGAACCATTATTAACTTCAGAAAAACAATTAAGATCAAGCCATTTCACAGAGACTGAGACAAAACCTATGACTTCCTCCATGGAGAAGGGTCAACTCTGGGTGACAAGAAGTGGGGGAGAGTTTAATTTTTTTCCTACACACATGTATCTATTGTCTGAATATTTGTAATGCTAAGCACTTTTATGTTTCTTTATAATGTAGGTCAACAAGTAGGCAGTTTTACCCTGAAGGTTTCTCCAATGATGTGATGTTCACCTCTCACAGGGGTTATTTCCTAAGGGCACCCAGCAAGCACCTGTGGAGCTCTCAGGGCGCAATAAGCCCTACACCTCTACACTTGGCTTCCACGCTTCAAATACGTGCTCTCTACTCCTAGAAAACCCAGCACATTGATCCAGGCCTGTGGGCCTCTGGGCCTTCTGCCAAATTGTAATCACTGTACAAAATTTCCTTTTAATGTTTGCATACTATGATGGCAGTGTCCTTAGGTAGGGTGAGAGGGTTGCATGATGTAATGGAATGGGGTCCGACTGGGTATAAATGAAGAGGCCTAGCAAACAAATAAAGCAGGTGATCTGCAAAAATATTTCAGGTTTATTGGAATATGAAAGAATGCTGACTCAAGTGTGTGTAGAAGAGGCCTCTCAGCAGGTCCATTCAAACCAGCCACCAAGCCAAAGGGGAAGGAAGAGTGAGACTCCAAAAAATGCCATAGACACAAATGGGTCAAGATCTTCATGTGTCACAAGGAAAGGCACATTAGGAAGGCAGTGTTCCTTCGCTCCTGGAAACCAGTGGTGCAGACAGGAAACACCCAGATACCAGACAAAAATATAGGCAAGTGCTACATTGTATGGCATAGAATGAAAGTGGTGAAGAAGGTGGAATGCCAGAGTCAGGGCAATGGACTAGTGGGTCAGTCAAGGTCTGGGAAGGAGGTGGACCCAACCCCACAGCAGCCTCCTTAACTGGTAATATCTCACCCTGTCTTCTGCTACCTTGCTGTACACCATCTCTAAGAATATAAGGTAATCTTCTGGGATATTCACTTATTGGCATGTTGGGCAACACTAATTCCCCTTTCCGGATGGGAGACTGTCACTGAAGCAAAGCAGAATGGATGTGGAGGGTCAGGGGAAAGATTTGACTAAATGAACCAAGGGATTATTCTGTATCCTGGTCACCTCAGCACCTCTAACTCTGCCCACAGAGACCACCACCTATAATCACTAGAAATCAAAGGGGAAACTCAAGGTAGGCATCATCCAACAGACAACCCTGACCATTCCAGATGAGGACAAAGATTCCATGGGGACTTATCTCCACACAGGCAGCGTGGTCTGGTGGTGTGATATAGAGACTGGCTCTGGAGCCCATATAACCTAAATTAGTGGCCCATCACTTTTTAGCTGTGGCACCTTGGACTGGTTCCTGAGCCTCAGAGTTTCAGCTGCCTCATCTCTAAAATGGCTACAGGTAGTCCCCAAGTTACAAACATCCAACTTAGAACTTATATACAACTCCATAAAGCCTATCATGTTAAAAATTCAAGGTAATAACAAATAAATGCTACTTTGTGATGCACATCAAAACATTACTATTAGTACTGTACTATTATGTTAAATATTTTAATGTTTTGAAAAGTGTTTCACTAACTTTTTAATGCACAGAAAGATATACTATACTTGACTGCTAACCAGAAGGCTGGCAGCTTGAACCCACCAGCCACTCCTCGGAAGGAAGATTGGGCAATCTACTTCCATAGCGATACTGCCTCAGAAACCCAAGGAGGGGTCGCTATGAGTTGGGACTGACTCGATGGCACATAACAACAACATTTGACTAACTGCCTTTAGAACCACACCTAAATGTTTCAATTTATGTACAAATTCGAATTAAAGACAGATTTAGGAATGGAACTCATTAGTAATCTGGCCTGTACACTGAACCTCATGGGATTGTTCTAAGGGAAAAAAATTAGATAACATGCTTCAAGCACCTGTAGCACACTCAAGAAGTACTAGATACTTTCCATCTAGGTTCCCAGAAAACACTGACCAAAGCCCACACTCAAGTTCCACACACCCAGGGTGAGGGCTGCTTCTCTGACTGATAAAAAGCAAAATCAGTAATGGCAAGGGACATGGTAGAAACCTGTCCAAGAAAAGCCACTGGGATCAGCTCCAGGGATGTCAACCTTCCTCTTCAGGAGAGTCTAGGGTATTTTCCCGTTCCTTCTCAGGTGTCTGGAATCTCCCCACAACTATAAACAGTTGCCTGTTAATTAAGCCAACCCCAACCCCATCTGAGGTGACTCTGTCCTGTCGTGGCCATGGTAACTTTTCCAGACACTCCAGTTCAGAGCTTTCCCTGGTAGTGGGACCTCAGCCAGATTCCAGGAAAAGCTATGTGGTGGTTGTCATGAGGGATGAAAAGGGAAATCAAAGAGGAACTGCCTACATCAGCACTCTGAGGCTCACAATGTGCTTGAGGCACTGAATCGGCTGCCACAACTGCCATGGGGGATTGAGTGGGGATGCTGTCTTGTGAGGGGGAGGGGTTCCCTCTGGTTAGTTTCCATTCAGGGTCAGCCCAGCAGTTGGATTCACTGTGAGAGGCACAGCTCCATCAAGGGCAGTAGTTTTCAGTATTTTCTGACAGATCAAAGAGAAACCACAAATAATAAAGAAAGGTTAATAACTCCACTCCCAGAAAGGAATGTCATCCCTTGCTTTCCTGACAGACTCCTCTGGAAGAGACATTCCTCTGCACCCCTCCTTCCTGCCTCCCCCTCTACAAGCACACATAACCATCACCACCATAGCCAAGGACTATAGTCCTTCCAGAGGCCAGAAACTCTGAGGCAGGCCCAGCACTTGACTCCTGGAGGTGATCCTTGGGGCCATAGACTGACCCTCTCCTAGTGCCCACCACCATGCCATCCTGAGAGGTTCATAGACAGTAGTGCTCACCTTTGTATCAGGTGAGCAGACCTCATTTTGAACAATTCAGCTGCTTCTCTACCTGTGTGGCTATGGGCATATCACAGGCCTCACTGAGCATGTTACCTCGCCTATACATTGAAGCAAATAACATGAATTTCTCCAAGCACTGCTGAGGCTTACATGAGATACAGGAAATGTTGTATGTGAAGATATGGGTGTATTCATCTAATTGACTAAGACTCATGGCAATCCATGAGAAACGTTACCTGGTCCTGTTCCATCTTCATGATAATTGGCATGTTTGAGTCCATTGTTATGGATATTGTGTCAATCCATCTTATTGAGGGTTTCCCTCATTTTCACGGAGTTCTACTTTATCAGCCGCGATGTCATTTTTTTTTTTTTTTTCAGTCATTGGTCTTTCCTAATGACATGTCCAAATTAAATGAGCTAGGTGTCTCATCATCTTTGCTCTAAAGAGCATTCTGGTTGTATTTTTTTCTAAGATTGATTTGTTCGTTCCTCTGGCAGTCAATATTCTTCACTAACACCACAGTTTGAACGCATCACATAGGCATTATATGGGCATATAGTAAGTCATCAATGAATGACAGCTGTTAATTTTTTAAAATTATCCTTGCTGTTGTCTCTGTTGTTATTATTATTCCTTTGCTTTTGTGCAATTCACTGTCCTAGTTCTTCTCAACCCCTCCAAACCTACCTACTACTTCTGGCTCAAGAACTATGGTAAACATCTGGGACATTCCAGAAGCCCATCACAGAATGTGTGTGAGCATGCAATTGGTGAGGGAGGGAGGCACAAAGGAGGAATGCACCCACAGGTATAGGACAGTCAGATTGGACAGGGTAGGAAATCAACATAACTAGTAACAGATTTCTTAAGGAACTACAAAGCCACCTGGTAAAGGACACAGTAAGGTCTAGAAGGACATTCTGTTGAGCAATTAGTTAGCATTTGAGGCAACTATTAAGAAGCCATCTTGTATTGCACTTGCTCGTTGATGGTTCTTTCTTAAAACAAAATATTTGAGTGATAACTGTGGGACTTATTCTTATGGCTAAGCATGCCTTTGTCTCTGGAAAACAATCTTAATTGCTTAAAAATAGTAAAATATAAACACCTGATGAAAAGTTCAAACAGTACAAAAGTGGATAAGATAAAAAATGAAAGTCTTTGTCTTCTTCTCAATACCCCAAAAGTAACTACTATGAAAAATGTCTTGCATATCTGTAGATACACTTATGTAATAAACATATGTAATGGGGAGACCATCACAGAACCCTTCCAAGGGTTCGAAGTACAGGTTCAGAAGTGGGGTGTGTGTTTAGTTTGGAAGATATTGCCAAATTATCTTCCTCAAAGCTCTCACCTATTTCCACTCCAGCCAACAGGCGTGCTTCACCCTCACCAGTGTCCCTGTTTATCTAGCAACTGCTCTTTGCCAAACTGATGGGTCAAAGTGGTGTTTCGTTTTTTAACCTGGTTTCTTTAATTTGTGCAAGGTTGTTGTTCTTGTTGTTAGCTGATCTTGAGTTGTCCCCTGACTCATGGCAACCCCATGAGCAAAAAGATGAAGCACTGTCTGGTCCTATGCCATCCTTACAATCAGCTGGGAATTGGACCATTGTGCCCCTATAGTTTTCATTGGCTTATTTTCAGTAGGTGTCCAGCCTTTCTTCCTATTTTGTCTTAATCTGGAAGCTCTGCTGAAACCTGTTCAGCATCACAGCAACACAGAAGCCTCCGCAGACGGATGGTGGTTGTGCATGAGGTACATTGGCTGGGACTTGAACTCAGGTCTCCTGCACGGAAAGTGAAAATTCTACCACTGAACTACCACGGCCTCCATGGTATAAGGTTTAATCATTTGGAAATGTTACTGGACTTTTAGTCTGTGAATTATCTGTTCACAGCTTTTGTCTTTTAAATATTATTTTCTTTATAATCTAAAAGAGCTCTTTGTGTATTAAGAAAAATAGCTTTGTCAGTTATATATTTATTATTTTTTTCTTAGTTGGATGGTTGTCTTTTAATTTTGTTTGTGGTATATTTGCCATGAAGATGTTTATGTTTTATGTCATGAAAATATTTATGACTTCTGGGTTTTATATCATGCCCTTAAAAATCTTGAAAAATATAAGATTATATTAGTTCACTACCTTTTCTAACTCTCTCCACTTCCTACTAAATGTAGCCACCACTACTGCAAAAATAAAGGAAGCCAAGTTTCACCATAGGTTTATTTGAAAAATCAAAAATAAAACACTGCAAATGTCTTATTACCTATATATTCCCCACAATTTTTTAGAAATTGGTTAAAAATAAAACACTACATTTATCTTCTATTTTCTTACGTGATTTTTTTTTTTTTTTTAAGTGAAGCCCAGTACTCTGTCTTCATCTCTCTTGTCCCCAGCACAGAGTTCAGACTTTCTCACTCCCATCTGGATTATTGTAGCAATAAAACAATTAAAAGATAGAGGCAGATGCTAGGGAGATTGAATAGATTGAAGACTCCAACAGGTAAATATCTTTAATGGAAGTGAAAGCAACATTTGTTAAGTGATGAGCACTTTATTCACAAACATTATGTCATTAATCTTCAATAATTGTGTTAGGCATTAAATCCCAGTTGTATAGATGAGAAAGCTGAGGCTTAGGTCACTTGAACCAAGATTTAAATCAAGGTCCAGCTCTCTAGCAAAGTTTCCTATTGCAATGAGCAATGAGAAGCCTCATGGTAAAGCTATAAATCCTCAGATAAAAAATTCTTCACTAGCAATGCCAAGAGCATAAAACCCAGAGGTGACAGGCAGTCTTCAAGCTGGCCTCGGTGGCAGAGGAAGTGATGCTAGGGCTCAGAAGCTGAGTCACTTGGGGAAGGTCACGCAGGGTGAGAACTGTAGCTTAAACCCAAGTGCACCTGACTCCAAAGCCCTGCCCGTCCTACTGCACTACGCCCATGCTCTCATTGCTCTGGTTCTTGGAAGCCCAGGATACCCTGGCGCAGGATCCAGGATGAAAGCAAATAAGCCATAAAGGGGGAAGAAAGATAACAAACAAAAACGCCCTAAACTTTATCAGTAACTATGTCCCAGCCCCCTAGGCTCTGGATGACCAAGAGTAAGGGTTTGGGAAGTCAGCATGGGGTGGCAAGCACATGCCCACTGGCAAGAGATGACATGCCCCCAAGGAATCCAGGACCTACCAGACCTTGTTGACACAAGGTTTTTAGTTGTTGTTATGGTTAGCCACATTTCAAATAATTTAACAAACATCTGTTCTTATCTTAAGGAGCTCTAGTGGTGCAGTGGTTAAAGCATCCAGCTGCTAACCAAAAGGTCGGTAGTTTGAATACACCACCTGCTCCAAAGGAGAAAGATGAGGGAATCTGCTTCTGTTAAGATTTATAGCCTTAGAAGTCCTGTGGGCCAGTTCTAATCTGTCCTAGAGGGAGGGTTGTTGCTATGAGTCAGAATCAACTCAATGCCAGTGGGTTTGGTTTGGTTTTGTTCTCATCTTACCAGACTCTCTAATCCCTGTAGGTTCTCCCAATTAAAAGTGTTCCTCCCCAAAAATAGACAAGAGAAGGGTAACCTACAACCAACCAGTTTCCATCAACTTGATTCTAACTCCTGACTACCCCATGTGTTTCAGAGTAGCAATTAGATCATAAGGTTTCAATGGTTGATTTTTCGAAAGTAGACCACCAGGTACCAACTCTTTATTAAAATTAAAAAAGGAATGAACAGGGGTTGGGGGAAGGGGAGGGAATAGGTGGAGCACAGGGCACGTCTAAGGCAATGAAACTATTCTATATGATACTGATGGATACATGATATGTTTGTCAAAACCCATAGGCTATACAGGTCTGTCGGTGCACAAGCAGTTTACTCTAGATTGCTAATCTAAAGGTTGGCGGTCAAACCCACGCTACATGAAAGGCCTAGTGATCTGCTTCCATAAAGATAACAGCCAGGAAAACCCTATGGAGTAGTTCTACTCTGTAACACGTGGGGTCACCATGAAGTAAAACCAACTCTGTGCAAAGGGCTTGTTTTTTTGTTTTTTGTTTTTTAAATAGTAATATACAACACAAAGAGTAAGCTCTAATGTACACTGTGGACTTGAGTGACTAATAAAGTATCAATATTGGTTCACCAATTGTAACAAATGTACCACAAGAATCCAAGATGTTAATAGAGAAAAGGCAGCATATAGGAAACTCTGTACTTTCTGTTCAATTTTTCTGTAAATCTAAAACTGCTCTAAAAAGTGGTCTATTAAATAAATAAATACTCAAAGAAATGGTGGTGGCCCACAGCTCAAAGGAACTGACAATAGGAGTGTCAGTGACATCAAATAGCCCAGCAGTTAAGATCCTTGTCATGACCTCTGGTGGACTTTGCTTTCTGATTCATTTCCCATCCGGGCCCTCCATTCTGCCCACTTTCAGAATGGCCCTTATCATATACATAAGGTCAACAATATAAAGGGTTTCATTTTCTCCTGGGAGCTCACAGGTCACAGAGAAAAGCTGAGGACTAAAATGGCATTTGACTAACCACTTGAACATGATATTTAATGTCAACTATGTTGAAGTGACATCAGTAATTTAGCTGAACAGGTCATAACTCCAGCACTGCTAAAATCATTTGTTACTAGGTGGCCTGGCATCTGACAATGTCCATGTTTTTTTTTTTTTTTTTTTTTTTTTTTTGATGGGTGGGGGGCAAGAGCCAGATGAATATTTCAACAGGGTCTATTTTCAATCACTAGGTACTTGCCAATAATTAAAATAGATGGCCATCTGTTCCTCTCATTAGGAACTCAAGCAGCATGTCAATCATGCTCAAAGAGTGACCTGCAAACATTTTTTTATGAGTTTTACTTTTAAGCAGCAGTAATCTTTCTTCTAAGGAGTCCTGGTGGTGTAATGGTTAAGGGTTCGGCTGCTAATGAAAAGGTCAGTGGTTCAAACCTACCCAATGTCTCTCCCAAAGAAAAGACCTGGTGATCTGCTCCCATAAAGATTACAGCCAAGAAAACCCTATGGGGCAGTTCTACTGTGTCACTCCAGTGCTTCAACTGGTTAAAAGGGCTTTACTGGTGGTGTAATGGTTAAGGCAATTGGCTACCAACCAAAAGGTTGGTGGTTCAAATCCACCAGTTGCCCCACAGAAGAAAGATGAGGCAGTCTGCATCGGTAAAGATTTACAATCTTGGAAACCCTATGAGTTAGAATGTGATCGCTATGAGCTGGAATTGACTCAATGGCAGCGAGTTCAGTTTTGGAGTTATATATGGAGCTCTGGTAGCATAGTGCCTAAGGCACTTGACTGCTAACCAGAAGGCTGGCGGTTCAAAGCCACCAGCCACTCCTCAGAAGGAAGGTTGGGCAATCTACTTCCGTAGTGATACTATCTCAAAAACCCAAGGAGGGGTCAGTATGAGTCAGGTCCCACTCAACAGCACATAACAACAACAGATAAATACATATATATATATATATTTATATTTATATATATGGACACACACACAATACTACACTGATCTCTATACTCAATAGCTCAGAAATAAAGAAGCAACTCTATGTTATCAAAGATATCACAAAGTCAATTAATGCTATGTCTGCCAGAGTCAAGAAATGGAGTGATCTGATCTTCAGCATCCTTGAGTTTAAATCAATATACACCAGGGATTTTTTTTTTTTAATTGGTATGCCAAATACCAACATATAGAAATAGAGAAAACTGGAATTGCTCCATTGAAGGCAGGGGCCTGGAGCACATAAAAATTTCTCCCCTAGCTCCCAGAGTACTGTCAGAAGCACCATCCTGATTCATTGACTCAGGAAACATTTCATAAGCTCCAAATATTTGCCAGTCACAGAGAGGTGTTGCATTAGTCCCACAGATGAGAAATCACTCTTCAAAGAATTAAAACACGATTCTGTTTCAATATTGGGTAGAAGTTGAGCACATCAAGCTTTTGGGCAGGCAGAGTTGGGTTCAAATCCTGGTTTTGACATGTACTGGTCATGTGACTTTGGGTAAAGTACTAGAAATCTAATACTTAGGTTTCATCATCTGTAAAAAGAAGATAAAAATAACCCCCTTTCTAGCAAGCACCTCCCCCTTCTGCAGAACATGGAGACAAGACAGGACAGACCCACACACATACACATTTTTTTTTGTCAGGATCCAATCAATGAATATGTAAGGCACATATTCCTGGCATATGTAAATTTTTAATAAATACCAACTACTATATGGGGGCTATTTATCAATACAATCTTGAGTGTACTTGTAGGTACCACACAAATCCACTTATTAACCTAACTTGCTTGTGTGCCAGCTATTGGTATACATCTCAGCTGTATGCCTGCTGATATAATGCTGAGCAACCAAGATAAGGGCTTCTTTCAGGGTTTTGCCAGCCTCCAAGCAACCTCACCTAACACAAGTCCAATATCCCTTTATCATATTGTGTGTGTTTGTTATTGACCCAGCATCACTCTATAATTGTTTCATCTTTGTAAGCCTTATCTCCACATGGGCAATTTCACAGGCAGGACCCAGGCACCTTACCATACTGTTGTAGGCACAGGACCAAGCTCAGAGGGGGCTCTGCTAAACAAACTGGCCAGCCAGGCCTGAGTTACTAATAGAATAAGGATTACATTATGCTAGCCAGGAAGGAGGGGGATGCTGCCATATAAGCATAAAAAGTAGTGTAGTTAGGGGTCCAGGCTCCAGCAGACAGCTGCCTGGGTTCAAATCTCAACATTATCACTTGTTCATTGCGACTTTGGGCAAGTTACTTAATCTCTCTAAATCTAATTTCTTTTTCTGTAAAATGGAAATCATGGAATCTACCATCAAATCATTGTGAGAATTAATGAGATAGCTCCAATAAAGTGATCAGCACAGTACCTGACATTTAATAAGCATACATTTTTAACTGTCATCAACATCATCATCATCATCATCATCATCATTCACTACTCTCTAGGAACTTAAGTTTGGCTAAAATGAAAAAACCAAACTCACTGCTGTCAAGTCGATTTCAACTCACAGCAACCTCTCTTTGGGTTTCTGAGGCAGTATCACTATGGAAGTAGATTGCTCAACCTTCCTTCTGAGGAGTGGCTAGTAGGTAGATTTTTAAATGAGGTAATTACCTGTTAAAAAAATTTAGTGAGCCCTTACTTGCAACTGGTAGCACAGTGCCTAAGGCATCTGACTGCTAACCAGCTGCTCTAAAGAAGAAGATGGGGCAATCTACTTCAGTAAAGATTTACCACATTGGAAACCCAGTGGGAGTTGCATGAGTTGGAAATGACTTGATGGCAGTGGATTTTGGTTTGGATATATTTGCAAATAGGAGCTCTGGTGACATCACGTTTAAAGCATTTGGCTGCTAACTAAAAGGTCAGTAGTTCAAACCCACCAGCTGATCTGCAGGAAAAGATGTGGCAGTCTGCTTCTGTAAAGATTTATAGATTTAGAAATGCTATGGGGTCCTATAGGGTTGCTATGAGTCAGAATCCTTTTGACAACAGTGGGTTTGCTTTGGACTTGCAACTTTTTTAAAGGATTGAAGAGAACAGCTATGACTGAATCATATTTGAGGGCAAACATTACAAAAATAACATCAAAATTAAAACTTTAATGGCTTTCAAAAATAAAAAAAGATAAACATTGGTCCCTGAAGCTTCTGTTTCACTTATATATCAATCAGTATTTAAATTTTTAAATGTACCTGTTTCTTGCTGTATGTAGTCCAGAAAGCTAGAAAGCTACCAATTGTGGATTAGGTACCTCATGATCAGAGGTTTAGATCTGAGGTTTAATCTCTTAGGTATGAAAACTAATGATGGTAAGGAAGATGCTGAGAAACAAGAAGGGTCCACAGTTCTGAGGCAGGCCAGAGTGACCAGACACCCCAGGAGCAAAGGCCTCAAGCCTTCTGTGGAGCAAGAAATATAAGCACAAGTAGCAGCAACAGGGGCCCAGACAGTGGCCTCAGCCAGAAAGCAGGATGCTCAGCAAGGCCCCATGGGCTGTGGGTGACCTTATAGAAGGGAAAGGCAGCAATCCTGTCTGCAGAGCTGCACCTCAGCCTCTCTGTTCTGCATTTTATGTGAGTGGGGGTGGGGGGTTGTCAACAGCAATGGAGAAACGGAGAATTTAGCTTTCGCTTACTTACCAAGTGCCGTCTAATAGACTCAGACTCATAGCAACCTCATGTGTGTCAAAGTAAAACTGCTCCATAAGGTTTTCAATGGCCAATTTTTAGAAGTAAATCATCAGTCCTGTCTTCCAAGGTGAATTTGGGTAGACTCGAACCTCCAACCTTGCAGTTTGCACCACCCAGGCACTCCTAGTTTTTGGCAGCTTTATCTATTTAACATTCACCAATTCTCTGCCATGTTCTGTAACTCACCCCAACTGTCAAAACATAAACTTGAAAGCCTTGATGTGTACTACTCTAAATTAAATTTGTGTTTCCCTCTCCAGTTCCATCTTCCTTTCTCCCTCCCCAAAAGCAACCTCTATCATTTATTTGGTGTTTATTTTCCAGTTTATATTCTAATAATATTATAACATGTGGGTGTGTGTCCATAAATAATGTATAGCATTGCCTTGAGATTGTTTTCAAATTTGTATCCAACTACTGTGAAGTACATGACTTTCTAGAACTTTTTTCAATCATTGTTTTTCAGATGTATCCATATTAATGTATGTAGATGTCCATTTATGTGAAGTGATGTATAATATTTTATCACATGAATATACCATGAACCGTTTCCAATATGCTGTCCTTACAAGCAACACTCTTATGAACTTTCTTGGACATGTCTCCTGGGACTCATGGGATTTCTTCAGGGTTTAAAGTTGAAGTGGAATTGCTGCATTGTTGCATACATACATTTTCAACTTTACTAGATATTGCTAACCTCATGTCACAGGATAACCACTATTAATAGTTTGATCATGGCCTTGAGACTTTATACACATAAATATACACATATATACATATACAAATTTATAGATGTATGAGTATGTATATAGACAAAATGAGATCTTGTTTCAAATATTCTACCTCATGCTTTATAATAGGTTGCAGAAGATTATATCATGTAAACATTAATTGACCAGTGCCCAGCAAATGGACTTTAAGAGATTTTTATACCCCATCTAAGGCATTTGACTGCTAACCAGAGGCTGGCTATTCAAACCTACCAGCCACTCCTCAAAAGGAAGATTAGGCAATCTACTTCCGTAAAGATACTGCCTCAGAAACCCAAGGAGGGGTTGCTGTGAGTCCAGATAGACTTGACTGCAGTGAGTTTGGTTTTTGGACAGTATTTCAAAGAACAAATTTACAGATGTATGAATATATATACAGACAAAATGAGATCCTGTTTCAAATATTCTACCTCATGCTTTATAATAGGTTGCAGAAGATTGTATCATTTAAACATTAATTGACCAGTGCTTTGTGTATAAATAAGATAGCACACTAGTTCCAGTACATGTGCAAAATAGACCAGGACTGCTGGATCAAACCTAGCTGACAAAAGCTAGCTCTGGTGGCAAAGTGGGAGCTCTGGTAGCACAGTGCCTAAGGCATTTGACTGCTAACCAGAAGGCTGGCAGTTCAAAGCCACTGGCCACTCCTCGGAAGGAAGGTTGGGCAATCTACTTTCAGAGTGATACTACCTCAGAAACTCAAGGAGGGGTCGCTATGAGTCAGATCTGACTCCACAGCAGTGAGTTCGGGTGGCAAAATACCCTCAGCATTTGACTGCTAACCAGAAGCTTGACAGTTCAATCCCACCAGCCACTCTGCAGAAGGAAGATGAGGCAACCTACTTTGGTAAAGATTTACCACCTTAGAAACCCAATGCGGGTCACTATGAGTCAGAATCGACTTGATGGCAGTAGGTTTGGTTTTGTTTGGTTTAGCTCCTTTAAGGAAAGCAGAGGAAAGGAGATGACCATCCCCACCCTCCAGCAAGTGAGAGGTGAAGGGGGCTGAGTGCCCATTTCCTCCACTACTCCAGGCTGTGCTTGCTTTGCTTAAGTAAATAAAACATTCCACCACCCAGTACTCCTTTCATGCACTATCTTCACTTACCCTGTAGAATTTGAGGTTAAAGAGGCAATCTGGTTATCACAAAAGCTGTCAAAAACCTCCAGTTTCTACACAGAAAGGAAGTCAGACAGATAAATCTTGCCCCATACCCTCCCACCCCAGAATGCTGCAGCTATTAAACTCTGGCTCCCTGCCCTCAGTCCAGGCCAACTCAACATTGACGATGAGCAAAAGTACACTTGCTGGCTCCAAATTGGGGCAAGGCTTGTGAGAAGACAGGCTCCCAGGATTACACCCTGAGGTCAAGGAAGGAGACTCAACCAACCAGACAGGGCAGCAACCCATGCAAACCTCAAGGGGCAGGGAAAGGTCTCTGTGCCACCAATCTCCAGGAAGCAACAAGAATAAAATAAGCTTGTCCCATAGTTAGTTCTCCTTGATGAACATATCCAACTACCTACAATACAGATGTCAATACCCAACCCCATCCTTATGAGCCCCAGTGCTGAGTGCACACTTACATGCACACAATTGTACAGGTGTAGTCTTGATGCCTGAAATTTGACATATCCTGTTAGAATCCTAACTCTGCCTCACATTAGCTAGGTGGCCTTGGGCAAATTATTTGACCACCCAAGCCTCAAATTCTATGTCCGAAAAATGTGGATAAAATGTTTACCTACTTTACAGGCTTTTGTGAGAAGGATTTAATACGTGTAAGCACTCAGAGCAGTCATGTTATGTATCTAGCAAATACTTAGGGTACCTGATTAGTGCTAGTGCAGTGGGAAATAAAGACAAAGCTTCTGACCTTAAGAAGCTAGTAATTTTATCATAAAGTCTAACAGGAACAATGGAAAGGGGTGTGGTAGTCAGATGGAGTGGCAGGTACACTAACTGCAAATCTAAGGTCATCAAGAGGGATAACTCAAGAACTCGGAGGCCTCTCTCCTTAAGGGGCTCTTTAAAGGGCTGAACAAAGTGATCACACCCTCAGTTCTGGGTCCAGACTGTGTGCCAAGGCTTCAACGAGCACATACTTATTTTAGGAACCATACAGGTTTAACTTAACAAGCCAGGCCTCCCCACCCCTAGAAGCTCTAAGGCAGGTCAGCTGCAAGGACACAGAGTTATGGAAATAGTGAAGGCATGTGAGTACATGAACAAACTCCATCCCTGCCCTCTTCCAGGCCTATTCCCGTGACCTCGCTGCAGATGTCTCACCAGTGACCACCAGCTTTTTGGAGCTCTCTCCTCTCTCAGGTCCTGGAACTCTATGTTTCCTGGTCCTTCCACTGTCCTGATAGCTGCCCCTTGAGCTTTTTCTACAACCCTCCAGGTGTGAGTCCCATAACCCTGACACATCGTAGTCCCTACAGGTGCTTCATCTCTAAAATAAAGAGTTATTGTGTAGATTAAATGAAATAAACTATGTGAAAGATCTGATACAACTTAGTTTTGTCTCCTTCTTTGGGAATGTCTCCACCTCCTGTATGCTTACATTAGCCAGGGTTGGTTGCTGAGTCTTGAATCCAAAGAACCTTCACAGACGCACAGTTCATTGGGTCCCAGAGTAAAGCCACTCAAACCAACTACCTTCCAGTAATGGAGCACCCAGAGCCATACCCACAGGTGCAATACCTGTCCCATCCGGAGTAGACCTCACAAAGGTGGGCAGCATTTTCACTGAAGCTGTGGGGTGGGTGGTAGCTCCGAGTCCTTTCTCCATCTCCTTGCGGAACCGCTTAGAGATCTCCTGAAGGGTCTCATCAGAGAGACGCATGTCATAGAGATACTGGTCAACCTGAAAGCAGGGGGAAAACAAGAGTGGAGACATGTAGGTTACATGAATTATAGTACAGGCCTGTATCATGGAATACCACTGGTCCCTGCAAAAGAATAAAATCTGTTTAGTACAGAAATTTATTAAAGGCCAATTAATAGTAATCTATGGCAGGATTTTCTCTTTTAAAAACTGAAAATGAAAATAGAATTTTTATTTTACTTCTGGCTTGAGAAAATAGATGGATAGAAAACAATGAAGACCAAGGGAAAAACATATTAGGGAAGAGGACAGTTCTTTCAGACAGGTTGGATCTAAATGCCAATGCAAGATCCCAAAGCCAGCGTTCAATCAAGCTCAATTGGCATAACATACTATACAAAACATTGTTCCACCTCCTACTTTGGTGAGTAGCGACTGGGATCTTAAAAGCTAGCAAGCTGCCATCTAGATGCAACAATGGGTCTCTCCTCGTCAAGAGCAAAGAAGAAAACCAAAATTCATGGAAACAATCAGTCCTCGCAACTGGTACACCATTTGATCTGCAACCTATACAACCATGAGACTAGAAGAACTAAATGGTGCCCGGCTACCACTGTCATCCACTTGGAAGGGATGTAGGAGATCCTGGATAGAGATGGAGAACAATGTGGAACAAAACTCAAAATCATTTGGAGGAAAGAAAAAAAAAGATGGTGGGGAACAGGTTTGCTGGTCCAATAGAGCCTGATGGAACCAGAGACTGTGGCCCCTAGCTGCCCTTCAGGTCTGGAATTGAACCCACACCTGTGGTTTCCAGCCAAACAAAGTACAGGCATGTGAGTTAAACATTTACCTCAAGTAGACACATGCCCTGGAGAGAACAATCACGGGAGAAGGAAGGGCTGCTTAAGCACAGGGAGACAGCTCAGGTGGCAGGAGAGTATGGAGGGATGGACTCTGGGAAGAGGTAACTATGGGGAGGAAGTGGGAGGGGAGCTGTTGCATTGTGGTAAACTGTGGTCAATGACATGAGACAAAGTATATGTGAACTGCTGTATAGAAAGTGAATTTGCTCTGTAAATTTTCACCCAAATCACAATAAATAATAAAAAAAGAAAAAATAATAATAAAAAAAGAAACAAAGCCAGCGTTCATTATTGACCCTCACCTCTTGTTCTCCATACCTCCCATGGCCAGTCTTGTGAGTTCTATCACCCTTCACCTAGGCCAAGCAGCCATCCCCTCTAGCTTGGACTTTCAATCCCCAATTCTACTTTTACCTCTTCCTTCTATTTTCCACCCACAGCCAGATCCTGCGGTTCTCGTGTTTTAAACCTTTCAGTAACTTCTCATGACAGCAAAACTTGAAATCCTTCCAAGGCTCCCCACAATCTGGCCTCTACCTTCCTCTTCCATCTCATCATAGGGCTCTCACTCCTCATCCAGATTGCATCCTTCATTCAATTCCAACTCACCCAATTCATCTTTCCTGCCTCAGAGTCCATGCACACAGGTCCTGCAGCCTTTTATCCCGTTCTTCATCTGCCAATGTCTTACCAGGCCTTCAAGTCTCTTTCCAAAGTGGCTTCCTCTGACCCTCTTGAGTAAAACAGGTAGCCTCCCCACCCCCGAAAAGAAGAACCCAGGCTCTTCCCTTCATATCATCTGCAGTTCGGAAATACATGTATATTAGAGTTTATCTCTCCTCTCATCCATAAGCACCAAAGGCAGGAACCATGTCAACCTTGTAATCCTGGAGCCTATCATACTGTCTGACACATACAGCTCTTTATAAATGATAATACAGCTTCACCTACTCTCAGAAATGAGCTTTTCCCAGATTTAACATTAGGAAAAGCATCAAGGGCCCCTCTCAGTTCCCTTTTTGGAAGCGCCTGTATGCCTTGGCATGAATATTCCCAGTTTTCTCTTATCAGAGAAAGGTCTGACAGAAACCCATCCAAGGTGACCTGCTTCAGAAAAAATCAACCATGAAAAACCCTATGGAGCACAGTTGTACTCTGACACACATGGGGGTGATTGCCTTGAGCTGGTATCAACTTGACAGCAATTGGTAGTTAGCTTTTTAATAAATGCTAGCAACAAGGGACTTCTGGGAAATCCTCATGTCTGCAAATTCCAAATCAAATGTGGCAAGCTGGTCTCTCCTCCAGGGCCTGCTTAACAGGAGGAAATTGCCTGCTTACATTCTCTGCTTCTATTCTGTCCTTCCCTGACCCATGCAAGGATCATGTCTGTCAATATTGCTGTAGAAATCAAAGCCATGGCAATTGTGGAGAGGACAGGCTGATTCACTATAGACTCTCCTGAGCCTTATCCCAGACTGTGATCTTTCAAGATTTGAAATCTTTTGAAGAATGATACAAGCCTAGCACTGGTTATGATCTTTGAAATGATCTGGAGAGGGCCACAGTCATTGTTTTATAGCAGTGGAAGCAGCCCCAAAGAGAAGGATTTGCCCCAAATCCCAGAAGGAGTTAGGATAAGACCTGAAAGGATGTGAGTAAAGAGATTTTTTTTTTTTTTTGGTCACAAAGGAGGGCACTGAATTTGTTCTCTTCTTAAAGAATTAAGAATTAAACACACTTTCCTGTTCCTCTGGAACTTTTAGGCTGCAAATTTAGTTAAAAAAAAAATCAAGAAGACCTGACAAAAATGCTGGAAAATATAACTATAATATGAATGTTTTGGGAGAGCTAGTTTTAAAAATTGGTGCTGCTTTTTCAGAGTTGGGCAAGGCTGAAGGACAGGCAGGCATTGCCTTGTCTTTCCTACAGAAGCAGCAGTGGTAGTGGTCAAGATTTACCATTTGGCATCCTGGAGTCTCAGAACTCAGAAAAGTAGTGTCCATTCCATTCCCTTGGTTTGCAAATGAGACTGGGAGGACACATGATGAGGCACAACAGGGTGCTCTTCCCAGTGACTCCTGCTTCTTTCTACCCATGTCCTCCTGCTGGCCAGCAGCCTCTCCTACTGCAAACTAATCTAAGCCTATCAATCAGTCTAAATTGAGAAGAGCCAATCATCTATTCTGTTTGATTTCACACTCCTGGTGCCTCATTGCCTTGAGTCCACTGCCCTTCTGGGTCTCCCTCAGTCTGCAGGGCTGGGGGTGGTGGTGGTGCCAGTCCCACCCAGAGCTGGGGCATTGTCCTTGGCTTCCTACAAGACCAGGGAGCTAGGGTTCTCCCAAGAAGGCCTGGGCTTCTTCACCCATAATGATCCTTTTACCCAGAAGGTAAAAGGGTGTAGCTTCAGCCCAACACCAAACAAGATTTCTTCATAATGCTGAAGAGAGACAAATCTCTAGCTGTCTCCAGTGACACTTGAACCACAGCTCAATTTTAACCACCCCAGAGGCCTCTTCCAATGACACTCTGGCTGGCTCAGGGATGGTACCTCATGACTTACATATGTCAGTGCTAATGTACAAACCCCAGGGCCACCCAGAACAGAGGCAAATGCCAAGCCATGTCTGGTAACAGTTCATTATGCCCTCCCTGGGCAACAGTAATAACAGCAAACACTAACATGGCACTTGTCCTATGCCAGACCCTGTTCAGAAGGCTTTACACCCATTAGCTCACTTAATCCTCACAACAGCCCTGTGAGGTAGGTAGTGGTGTTATCTCCATTCTATAGAGAAGTGAAATCAACTTGCCTGAAGTCACACAGATACAAAGGGCCAAGCTGGGATTGGACTGAGTGACCTGGCTCATGTACTCTCCTCCATTCTGCTAGGTGACCTTTTCTTTTAGATGACAGCAGGGTCCACACAAGCCAATGGCATTGCATTGCATTCAGACTGGTTATGGCCTTTTAAAAGGCCATCTTCTACTTCAGTCGTACCCTGATGCAGACATGAAAGGCAGACAGCAGAGACTGTGATGCGTGGAGCTGGCTGGCCAGAAGTCAGTGGGGGCAGTAGCCATGTCTCTGGACATTATCATGCAATGTCCCATGTAAAGCTCCCACCAAACTATTTTCCCAAAGGGAGAAAAAGAGCGCCAAAGAGTATTGCTGTCACCCCACTCCATAGATAGGTGTGGGTGTTTGCAAAGGGGCAGGAGAGTTCCTGCATAGATGAGAAGAGCCTATATGGGCTCATTAGGAGGTTCTACCATCGCTCCCCCAAGTGTGAGGTCACAATTCTACAGAGGCCATTCTTGATTTACCTTCAATGTTTAAACTCCACAAGACTTTTTGGAAATCCAGTTGCTACTTCTCATCCTTTCTCTATAGGTATAACACCCTTATAAAAATCTAACAAGTTAAATGGTCACTCTTTATTGAAGTCATGACTAACAGTTTATCATCATCTTTCAAGTTTCAAGGACAGACAAAAACGATGACAATGATAGTTCCAATAGTTAAAAATTTATTAAGCATTTCTTACCCACCATACCCCATCCTGTATACTTTACTGACTTGATCCCATTACCATTTTGTAAAACTATTGTATCAGTGTTTTACTGGTCACACAGGTGTTGAGGGTAGAGTTCAGATTCAAACTGAGGCCAGTCTGGCTCTAAAGCCAGTCCTCAGAACCACCACATTCAGCTGCCTGGGGCCCCCTTAGTTTGGGCCAGTACTCCCTGCTCTGAGGTTTCTTGGGTAACCCAAGGCCTTGGTTTTCTCTCCTTCACATGAGACAACTAAAAGAAAGTGAGTGGAAAATGCAAGCATATCTGTGGAAAATGCAAATACAGCACTTTGGTCCAAACATCTCCTTTTTCACCTGAGGTCTTGAACTCAAAACTCAGGGATGGATGACACCTAGATGTGACACTGTATCTACCTAGAGTTTATTAGGGCCACTCGAGAAGATTAATCACCTAGTGGCACAGCTTCCTAAACAGCCACTAGAGTCCACCCAGCCTCAGCAGACACATGTGTATTAGGGTGAATGGTTACCAAGGGACACAGGAAGTCAGAAACAAGAAGCAAGCAGAACAAAGGTGGTTTTCCTGGATTGGAAGTGATGCACTTTTCATTTCAGAATCCTGCCACTTGTCACCCACAGTGTGTTAAGAAGGAGCACTAGGCCTAAAGTAATGGAATAAAGTCATTTAGGAGATACCAAGCATACACAGGACAGTGGAACTATGGCTAAAAAATATTCACAGACTCTTAATAATCAATGGCCCTTGGGGTAACTAATTCAGAATCCCACCAAACATAGAGAACTTTCAAGTTTCCTCTCTTATCCCAATAGATGGTCATCTGCCTAGATTTGAATGTATCCTATCATGAGAGGCTCACTGCTTTTCTAAGACCCAGCTTTAGTGGTTAGAAAGCTATTCCTCAATGTGAGGCAAATCTGCTTCCTGATAAATTCTGTTAATCTTCATTCTACCACTTAGAATAGAGTTCTCAAACTTGGCTGCACATCAGAATCATGTCAGGAGCTTTTAAGTATTGTTAAGAATTCCCAAGATCCACTCCAGACTAACTGAATTGACACCTCTAGGGTTGGGGGCTCAGGCATCTTCCCCTCTCCTTGAGCTGGTATCCACAGCACAGGATTCATTTCTTGGCCATGCCAGGGATGTAAAAATGGTGGGTCATGCTCTGGTCAACACTGCTAAAGGTCATCTAAAGGTTGTTTAACCATTTTTTTTGTCTGGAGTTTTTGAAAGTCAGTAGTTGATTAAGATATTAGACCAAGGGTGTCCCTGTGAAATAACCCTGTGTTCATCCAGGCTGCTGAAGTTCCACCCTTTTTTCTCTTTTCTTCTAGACTTCCATTTGCCAATGTCACCCATGGAGGATTTAGGGATATTTCTTAACCCAACTTAGTTACACTCAGGGTTAACAAAGCAATGACTGTTGCCCCAAAGATTTCCTTCCTTTTCAGTTGGGAGTATATGGCCTATCACAGCTGGACTGCTTCTCTTTAAATCTCTATCAGGGAGAGAGGAGGAAAGGGGGCGGTGGATGGGTGGGGGGAGCGCATTGTAGGCATGGAAATAAAAGCAGGCTGGAGTAAAACCCCAGAGGTGTAGGGAGGCACCTGCCTGCCTCAAGGCAAGGGTGTGTGTTAGAGTAAGAGATAGCAGTTTTAGATGAAATGTATTTAGCAATCTTGAAGAGATTAGAATTTCCTCATTGGGCAATTTTTGTCAGTTTCTTTTATCCCATAACACACCCAACTGACTTGCCTGCTTCCTCTACAGAATTGAGGGTGGGGCAGGGGAAGCCATAAAGAAAAATTAATCTCATATTCTTTATGAAATAAGACAATTCCCAGTAAGGGAAGTCCATCCCTTTAAGTGCCTGCATTCTCTTCCAGACCAGAAGTAAAAGAAAGGGAGATTGTTTCATAGTATCAATGCAAAGAATGGAAGAAACAAAAGGTCACCCTCAGAGAGCCTCCATTTCAAAGTGTGGTATTGAAGTGGCCTGAGTCGGGGAGAGATAGTCCTAACCAGGTACAGGGAAGCCCTGGAAAGGAAGCTCTGGAAGTGAGGCTGGAAAGAACCTCAAGAAACTGAGGCCCATCAGCAAACAGCCTTAATCAAGGTCACACAATTGACACCAAAACCTGGATCCCCTGATGTCTTACTCTGTTGTCAAAAACAATAAATGACAACCCTGATAGTCCAGCATGGCTCATCTCATCTTACAGGCAATTTCAGTTGAATGGTTAGTAGCCAATGCCAATGGCAGTGGGTTGGGATCCCGAGGCTAGCCGAATTCCCAGTTTCAGTGGGAAATTGGCCCTGATCAAACTATGTCTAGAAGATGTAATACTCCAACTTAGACAGTCTGTTATACGAAGTGCTACAAGGCCTTAAGAGGTTTGAAAAAGAAAACGTAGGAGAGAAGAAACCTTGAACTTCAATTTCTAAATAAATAAGACTCACATCATTCAACCCTTGAATCCCTGACCAATATTGTGACCCCAGCTTATTCCATTTTATATAACATCTATTGAATGCCAACAATATCCTAAGTAATACAGCACACCAAACCATAATTTAAAAAATCAAGATCCCTGCTGTTTAGGAGTTTGCAAGCTAGCACAGAACCTGGCTCATATTATTGGACCCTATAAATGTCTCTGAAATGGAAGGATGGATCTTGGTAGATAAGAAAGGTTAAATGTGCTTCAAGGCATCCCAGGGAAGTGTCACACCAGTGTGAGCCAAGTGCCCTGTGAGACCTGCATTCAGGAGAGGTTGCTTGGTGGATAAATCTTGGCCTGGAGATGCATGTGAAAAGGTTCAGAAGGCAAGACTTAAGGTCCTTGAAGGAGACAATGAATTTCAGGTATACCAGAAAGCTATTCACCCTCACTACATTATATTAAGGAGCTCTGGTAGCATAGTGCCCAAGGCACTTGACTGATAACCAGAAGACTGGCGGTTCAAACCCACCAGCCACTCCTCGGAAGGAAGATGGGGCAATCTACTTCCGTAGTGATACAGTATCAGAAACCCAAGGAGGGCTAGCTATGAGTCGAGTCTGACTCGACAGCACATAACAACATTACATTAGCTCCTTACTGAAGTGTTTTTGTATGGGTATGATTTAATCCTTCCACTTTTAATGGGGAAAAAAGGACCATAAAGATCATCCCATTGTATGGAGCCACAAGGCTGTTCACTGGGCTCTGGTAATACCGTGCCTAGGCATCTGACTGCTAACCAGAAGGTTGGTGGTTCAAACCCATCAGCCACTCCATGGAAGCAAGACTGGGCAATCTACTTCCATAAAGATTTATTGCATCAGGAACTCAATGGGGGTTGCTATGAGTTAGAATCCACTCAACGGCAGTGGGTTGGGCTTTTTTTTTTTAACTCTTCCATAGCCAGTCAATTCCCTATAGGGCTGAGGGTCAGGAGAAGGGCTGTCTACCCAGACACAGTGCTTCCTGCTACAGGTCAATGAGATTGAAATGACTGGTTCAAGGAATGCTGTCCTTTTTGCCTGGACTTTAGGAAGCTCAGAGCTCTGTCCTCCACTCCAGTTAACTCTCCTTAGTCTAAGTTTTTTGGTAATTATCCCTGCCCATTTCATGACTCTTGTTCTAGAAATCTTTTTCCTGAATGCTGAATCAAATCACCAAATCCTTTCAGTAATCAGGCAGAAAAATAAATAAGACATGAATGAGCAAATGCTCATCAGTCTTTTGTGCAGAACACACCCTCCTAGTAGAGGAGTGAATTCAAGTGAGCAAATCAGATAAAAAATAACTCTGCAAACATCTGGAAATCGGAGCCAAGGATGTAGACACCCTAAGGCACACCTGGATTTCCTTTCTCCACTCTTTGGATATTTCTGACTTAATATATTCATGGTCCTTAGGGACAAAGATCAAAAGTGGGGTGAGTCATAATTTAAATCCAGCCCCAGAATCTTCCAATGACTCTATGTGCTGACACATGCTTGCAACTTGGTTTCCAAAGAATTTCATATTTTTTCATTATTCCTTTGCTATTGCTTTACCACAGTCTTTCACAAGGAAATCAAGGCTTGGAGAAGCTTCTTCAAACCACAAGCCAAATGGTTGTGAGTCCCTGGCAAGACTCACAATGTCCAGTGTCCAGCCAAGGGCCCTAACCTGGGGCATAGGTGTGCCCATCCGAAGAAAGCTGTCCAGCCCTCAAAGATTCCACCTGGAATGGCCAAGGCTGTGCAAAGAGCAGCAAGTGTGTAATGTACAGTTGCCACGGCAAGGCGAGATATTTCTAATTTAAAAAAATGAGTTGGGATGGAAGAGACGCAGAGTAGATCAGCGAGTCCTTAAGTCTCCTGTGATCTAAAAGCCAGCTTACCAAAATTAGCAGCCCCACTATAATACTTCGCTGGGGGCATCTGGTGGGGAGACCCTCACTGTGGCTGCCATGCTCCTCAGGTAGATTCAGTTCTGAGGCACTGTACACTCACAAGTTGCTCTCTGGAGCAGCACGGTAAGTGTGGGGCTGACAGGGAGGCATGGGGGCCACTCCTACAGGATCCTGTTGCAGGTCCTGAGTCACAGGGTTTCCTGTTCTTCCAGTTCTTCCTCTTTGAGTTACAGCCAGACAGACCTCAGGCAGCAGCAGCTCCTGTCAAGAGTCCAGGAGATGGGCATTTGGGGTATCCATCCTGGGATCCTCCTGTCCGCAGACATTCTGTTCCGGCTGTGGGACAGCAGTGCAGAGGATAATATGTTCCTGATGTATGTGACCCTGGCACACTTCATTTACCAGCAGATACTGATTGATCATCGACTATGTGCCAGGACTAGGCATTGAGGATACCAGGATAAAGGAGACACCAGCCATCGCCTACAAAGGACTCAGTCTATTGGCAGGAGGCAACTAAGTCAACAAGCAATTACAAACAGAGGGTAAGGGCAGAGAGTGGGCAGTTTTTCACTATAATAAAATATGGTTTTACAATCACTTATATCACACACAACTTGGTTCCCAAAGGATTTCATATTTTTCATTATTCCTTTGCCATTATATCACACTGATCACCACAATTCGGAGTATTGGTCTTAGAAAGGTTAACCTAAACCAAAACCAAACTCACTGCTATTGAGTTGATTCCAATACATAGCAACCCCCATTGAGTTTCCAAGGCTATAAATCTTTATGGAAGTATATTGCCCTATCTGTCTTCTGTGGAGCAGCTGGTGGGTTTGAACCATTGACCTTCTGGTTAGCAGCCAAATGTCTTATCCACTACACCACCCATGTATATGTGTTGATCTCCCTTCCCAGCTAGAATGTTCATCTCTGGCCTACCAAAATCCTGCTCACCCTTCAGGGCCCACTACAAATGGTCCCTCCCCAAATTCCCCAGCCAGTGGTGTCAACACACTTTAGACACTATATGTCTCTCACCCACACTAGTCCCAGAGGACTGAAGATACCCACCACATGTGCCTGTCTTCAGATTTGTAATGTCAGCAGCTATTTTGGTACTCAAGACATGGTAGGTGCTCAAGAAATATTTATCCTATGAATGTCAGTGGTTTGAACCTACCAGCCACTCCATGGGAGAAAGATGTGGCTGTAAAGATTACAGCCTTGGGAATTCTATAGGGCAGTTCTACTCTGTACTATACAAGGGTTGCTATGAATCAGAATTGCCTTGATGGCAACAGGCTTGGTTTGGAGTCTAGGTACTCCACATGATCTTGCTCTTCAGGCTTGTGTCCTCAATTCATAGGATCCTGGCGGGAACATTGTCTTCTCTCATCTACCTAACTGTCCTGACTAGACCCAAGGTCCCTTACTTAGCAGGTTTCCCCTAGACAGTCCCGTATCGAGGAACACAGTCTGGCCCTCAGCCTCTTGCCCTACTCCTGCTGCCAACTGGTCTACCTGCTGAACCAAATCCATGTGGGTCTGTCCCCGTGCACCATGTCCAGCCACAGATCTTCGTAGTCTATCCTACTCACCCTGTAGCCAATAACCCAGTCCTGTTATAATCATACCCACTATTGTTAGGGTGACCATCTTGCCTAGGATAATATGTTTATGCCTAGGGTAACAGCATAACTATTAATAAGACCAATTGCCATCAAGTCAATTGATGTAAACATTTAACACACTCGGGAGCTAACCAAAGGGTTGGCGGTTCAAACCCATCCAGATCTTTCAGATCTACTTCTAAAAAAAATCAGCCATTGAAAACCCTATAGGGAGAGAGATTTGTGCAGGAGATCCCGGATAGAGTGGAAGAACAATGTGAAACAAAACTCAAAATCATAAAAAAGACCAGGTTTACTGGTCTGATAGAGCCTGATGAGAACCCCACAACTACGGCCCCTAATTACCCTTCAGGTCCAGAATTGAACTCACTCCTGCGGCTTCCACCCAATCAACAGATAAGCATATAGGGTGAACATTTACATCAGGTGGATACACTTCTTAGAATGATCAATGATGGAAGTACAGAAGAGTAGTTGCACAGAAAGATAGCTCGGGGGGCAGGAATGCATAGGAAAGAAGGACACAAGAAAAAGTTAACTATAGGGAAGAAGTGACAAGAGAGCTGTTACATTATGGGGAATGGTAATCAATGTCATGAAACAAAACGTGTATGAACTACTATATGGAAAATGAATATTCTTTGTAAATTTTCACTCAAATCACAATAAAAATTAAAGAAACAAAGAAAACCCTATAGGTCTTTTCCAGGCATTTTTTTTTTTTTTTACACCTGAGGTATAATTTACATACAATAAAAAGCATAAATCATAAGTGTACAGTTCAAAGGGCTTTAGCAGTTATATACAACCATGTAACCAACACCCAATCAAGGTAGAATATGTCCATTTTCCCAGAAAGTTTGCTCAGGTCTTTTTCCAGTCAGTTCCCACCCATCCTCATAGGCAACTATGCTTTCATTTCTGTCACCATAGATTAGTTTTTCCTGTTCTTGAACTTAATATAAATGGAATCAAATAGTATACATTCTTTTGTGTCTGGTTCCTTTGTTTCAACATTTTCTTTCCTTTTTTCCTTTATTTTTACACTCATTAATGTTGTAGCATGTATAGTTGTTTTCTCTTAATTGCTGAGTAGTATTCCATTGGTAAAGAGAATCTGGTGGTGCAGTGCCTAAGGTATTTGACTGCTAACCAGGTTGGTGGTTCAAACCCACCAGCCACCCTATGGAAGTAAGATGGAGCAATCTGTTTCCGTAAAGATTTACAGCCTTGGAAACCAAATGGGAGAAGCTATGAATCAGAACTGACTCGATGGCAGTGGCTTGATTTTTTGGTTTATTCTATTGGTAAAGTAGAGGGTCAGTGAAAAAAGGGAAGACCCTCAACAAGATGAATTGACACAGTAGCTGCAATGATAGACCCAAGCACAGCAACAATTGTGAGGATGGTGCAGGACTGACCAATATTTCATTCTGTTGTGCATAGGGTCACCGACTCAGTGCCACCTGACAACAACATTCAATTGCATGACTATACCACCATTAATTAATCCACTTTCCTGTTAATGGACATCAGGGATGTTTGTAGATTTAGACTAATATGAATAAAGGTGGTATGAAGATTAAAAAAAAAAAAAAAAAAAAACCTATGGCACATTTCTGCTCTGACACACATAAGGGCACAATAACTATGTATAGGAGTCCCTTTAACTCTCAAAAGTACCCAGTTTGGAAAATAAATTACAGGGCCATCCTATGTACAGATCATAAAGCAAAGCCCGCCTTTGTTTGTGGGCAAATCTGAAGGTGTAGGCATCTTGCACTGGCATACATGGTGCTGAAAGGGAAGAGGATGGGTACCAGAAACCTGGGTTCCAGCCCTGGGGCTTATCCTATACAAACTTGGGCTGGTCCCTTAGTACACAGCACCTCGGTTCCTCATCTGTCACATGAAAGGTTTGGGGCTAGGTGATCCCAAAAGTCCCTTCTCAGCACTGACACTTGACATAGAACCCCATGAAAGTGAAACACAACTGGCCATCTCCAGTCATTTCAGTAGCCCCATACTGGGGTTAAGAGCAGGGACTTTGGAGAGAGATAAGTTTGAATTCTGGCTCTGTCTCTTACTGCCCCTTTCTGTGCCTCAGCATCCTGATCTGAATAATAGATAATGATACCACCTATCCTGAAGGGCTGCTCAACATACCTCGGTTACTATAAGTAGAACGTGTAGACAGAGCCCAGCACTAAGTACTGTGCATGTTTGTTATCTTCAAAACCTTTGGGAGGTGTGGGAGAAAAGGAACTGATGGGGTATGGCTGGAAGGCTTCATGGAGGGGTTGAGACAAAGGAAAATTTAGGAGGAAGCAGAAGGAGAAAGTCCTTCAAATGCGGAAGAAGGAAAAGTAGCAGCTTTGAATGCGCTCACTAATTAAAGCTGTCAGACGTTTATCTGGCTTTACTATGTTTATCAGATGATGTGAAAATGCCAGAAGGAAGGGGTTGGGGAGCCAACCTTTAAAGAATATGGACCACCTCCAGGGCACAGATGCCAGAGTGCAGAGCTGAGGGTAAAAAGAAGCAGGAAGTCAGGAAAGCTGGCTGAGTGGACTCAAGTGCTCCCAGGGCCAGGTTCTGATCACAGCCCTAACTCAATCTCGTTAATGTTGATAGAAGTTTTTACTGAGGTCCCTCCAGGGAAGATACGTCAGGGAAATGCTTAGCGATCTGCAGACGAAAGTGTAAAAAGCATAACCACTCCCAAAATAGGCCATCGCTTCAGGGAAAATGAGATTCTCTGACTATACTCTCTTTAAGAAAAGACTGGATGACACAAAGGTCCTCCAAGAAAGGGTGGGAAAGTAGAGCGCTGGATTCCACACAGATCACCTTGGGTATTGGCAAGGGCCCCAAGTATCCCAAGTCAACAGAAGGGACGACACTCAATAGCCCAGGGTCTGTATATGGGGGGCAAAGAGCTCTCTGCTGAGGCACAATTTGGCTGGAGAACTGCTCCCCAATGTGCCAAAAGAACATGGAGATGGGGAAAGTTTTCAATCTGTTCAGAAGGTCCAGTTTCTTTCATGGGAAACTCCAAAGGCAGATGGGACCAAAAGCCACCAGATGTGATACTGTAATTCTACAGCACAGGAACTTTAAAAGTTTTCCCCAAGAATAGCCAGTCTGGGGCAGATGTGAAGAGGGGTGAACAAGTAATTCATTGGCAAACTCTATAGCAAAAGAAAACAAATTCCTTGAAGTAAGAGGCGTCAGCAATCAATCCTCCGCCCTCTTGC
Organism: Orycteropus afer afer; assembly: GCF_000298275.1. Lineage (NCBI taxonomy): Eukaryota > Metazoa > Chordata > Mammalia > Tubulidentata > Orycteropodidae > Orycteropus > Orycteropus afer. The sequence continues at coordinate 748,801 of NW_006922335.1, forward strand.
TCTCAAAGAAGGTATTGGTGGTCAGAGGTTTGAGGAGAGGATGGTGTTATGTTTTCTCCATAACATAGAGAAAAGGAGTTGGGACTAAAACTGTGACCATTCAGTACAGCTGTGCCTCTCATGACTTGTCAAAGAGGAGTGTTTTAATCTGAGGTACCAATGAGCAAAACATCCTAAAGACAAAACATCCCAAATTAGACACTACCTCACCAGAGGGCCAGAAGGAAAACAAGTAAGAGGAAGAGCCCAAGGATGGGCCTTGGATGCTCAGGAAAGGCAAGGTTTGAAAAGTTGGACAGGGCAGTAAGGATGCAGCCTGCTTCCCTGTCTTCAGAAACTCTTCGCCTTCCTGCCCTCTCTGTCTCTATCTAATGCAACAACAGCCAGAAAGCACAAATTGGCCTGAACATACATGCCCTAAAGAAGCCCTTGGGAATTATCCATCTCAAAGCAGGGCTTCTCTTTGCTCATGGCTGGATATTGTACCAGAGGATCTAAGAGTATGTCTCTTTTTCTATATATAATAATATTTAAAACATAAAGCATTGTCTGTGTACCATACATAGCTCTAAGAGCTTCACACATATTAACTGTTTCTTTAATCCTTATAATAACCCTATCAAGGTGTTATCCAAACACTCTTCCCATTTTATGAGAGGCAGAAATTGAGGTCTAGACAGGTGAATAACTGGCCCAAGCCTACACCGTTCTTTTAAGTGGTGAGCCAGGATCCAAATCCAGGGAGCCCAGCCCAGAGCATCTGTGCTCTGTGTCTTACCACACAGCCTCTCCAAATGACTGCCACATTGTCCCACAGTGGCCCTCTCTTCTCTTCCCCAGTAATGGCAGCTCTTGGGCTTGAGTTTAACCAGCTCACATGCTTGTCTTGTTCAGAAGCCTGGCTGATAGAAAGCTCAGCACAGCCAGGGGAGGACAACTGAACAGACCTCTCTCCCATGGGCTTCCTGAAGAATGTGCACTGCTCACATTTTTCTAGCTGAAGAGAAACATAACAACTGGAAATTCACCTTTCATCCAGGGACCATGGGTATCTGCTGATGGCTCTAGTGCCTCTTACCACCTTTTATAAAAGGTCATTTCCCACCATAATGTGGCCACTTTGGGGAGGGGAGGAGCCCTGGTTTCCAACTCAGGGCCATTAACCAGCTGTGTGACCATAAACAATGCACTTGATTACTGGGGGTGAAGGATGAAGCTGAGAGGGGAGACTATGGTCTCCTTTTTAGCAGAGTTTCTCAACCTCAGCTCTGCTGAGGTTTTAAGCCGGGTAATTCTTTGATTTACCCTTCAATGAAGGGTGTTTAGCAGCGACCCTGGCCTCTACCCACCAGATGCCAGTAGCAATCTCCCACCTTCAGTTTGTTACACACAAAAATTCCTCCAGACATTGTCAAAGTCTACTGGGAGGTAAAAATTCCTCCTCATTGAAAGCTACTATAAAAGGAATATTAAAAAACACAGTCTTTGCCCCTGTAAATTTAGGTAAGGTGAAAATCCCTGCTCTTTATTATAGGCTGGGATAATTCTTACAAGAATTATCCAGCACCAAATGTCAGTAGTGCCAAGGTTGAGAAACCTGGCATTAGAAGGAACCAGAAACATGTGATTCATGGATATGAAGACACATCCTGTGAACTTGGGGATTTGGTTTGGCCCACCCACATCCCCACTGCTTTGAAAAGGCAAGGACAGACAACACAGAGTGTTGGAAAACAAACCAAATTTGCTGACTTTGATAATGAGGAACCTCTTATCAAGAGTTGGTCTTTTAAGCCAGAAGTATCAGAACAAAGAAAGCCAGTTTTCTGAGGCTCCTAAGTTCTTTTTGTACATCAGATCTCCTTAGTCCAGTTGCCAGATTTTTCAAGAAAACTGTGACTATGTTGCTGGTATTACTTTCTGAAAAAGGGCCCCTAGCAGTCCTCAGGGTGCTAGAAAAGTTCAATTTAGAAAAGTGATGCTTAAAAAAAAAAAAAAAGTTGGCTTTGGCTGAGGAACCTCAGAGGGAATTTTAATTCATTCATGTGCAAAGAGAAAAGGGCCTCTTAGCACTCTCTGAAATAGAAGATTAGCAATATAAAATAAATGGGTGGTTGGTAAAAGTGACAAAACACTCCTACTGCCATCAGTTGTCTTCTGAGCAGCAAAAGGACAATATTAGGATACTAAGATGTTACAAGGTGAACAAATGAGACAAGTTGTATGTGTCAATAAATCCAGTCATAAATAATCTCATTGAGGTCTTAATTTGTAGGTCACTTCAGGCACTTAAATCCTATATCTGGAGCACATGGCACAGAGCAGGTGTTCAAAACATATCAAGGCTCTGTTCAGGCCCCTAACTCAGTACTAACCCATGGTAATGCAACTTCTTTGACTTGCAGCCCTAGTTAATCATACACCATCCCCTAGTGCCTATAAATTATTTTCATGGGAGCCTTATCTCTCCAGACAATTGAAAGATGTCTTCGTTTCCACTTCCACATAGCTCTGAAAGGGCCTTGTATCCATAGTAGGTTCTCAAGAAAACATTACAATTCTTGTCTATCTTGCCTCTTGAGGGTTCCAATGAATCTTTCTGCTTCTAAAATATTCCCTTCTTTCTTAAATCTACAATTGAAAACTACGTCTTGCTCAAATAGCAAGGAATCTAAGTGAGCTATCTATATTCCAGGAGTGGAGTGAAAACATGCTTATGTGTGTTAAAACAGTTTGGTCAATGTCTAAAAGAAGGGCTGTATACTTACTCCATCTCAATTCTATGGTCAACTTTGAGTCTCATTCCTATGAGACAAAAATCTGTATCTTGTATTAATTATACTTAAATTAACACAAAGAATCCTCTGTCTTTTCATAGACAGGACACAAAGCATTGAGTTTGCTGGAAGACAGGAAGTTCCCTCTCTATCTCTATCTCTCTATCTCTCTCAGGATCAGCCTCAACCTCAGGCCAAGCTTTGATGGAAGAATAGCCCTGAGATCTAGCTATCCCTACTTTCAGCCCAGGACTAGCCTTCCCCCTAGCTGCCTGTCATTTTCCTCCACTCCCTGCAGCCCTCACTCAGCTTCTTTCTCTTGGAAGTTCCCCTCTTTCATTCATGCACTCATTGAGCACTTCACCAGTGGCTAGAAACTATGACCACAAAGGTTAATAGGCAGGATTCCTCCAGTCCTGTGGAAGGAACCCAAATGGAAAACCCAACTCTAATGTATGCCCCCTAAAAAACAAACCTACTGCTGTCAAGTCTACTCTGACTCATGGTGACCCCATGAATGAAAGAATAAAACTTCTCCATAGGGTTTTCTTAGTTGTAATCTTTAGTGAAGTAGATGGCCAGGTCTTTCTTTCACAGCACCACTGGGTAGATTTGAACCGGCAACATTTAGGTTAGTAGTTGAGCATGATGGCAGAATGAAACAAATGCCATCAAAGGTTCAAGCAGAATGATGGGGGCACACAGGATCAAGGAGGAGGAGGCAAGAAGAAGCTTGAGAGGAGGTAGCATTTGAGCTGGAAGGAGGCAAGGGAAGAAAAGTCAGGCAGAATGTTCAGTGCCACAAAGGCAAGGGTAAAAGAACACAGTGTGAACAGATATGACACTTAGAAGAATGGTGATTCAAGTCTTTGGATACTGAAAAGATGGAGAAGATGAAGCTGAGATGGAGGGCACAGTTGGCAGGAGCAGGAGACATTCAGTAGCCAATGTCTTACAAGGCTTCTGAAAAGATCCTATCTGTTTCCAGAAAGAGACTAGAAACTGGGAAATTCATCAGATCTCTGAAGTGATTCAGGTTCCAGTTGCCAAGAGTATAGCAGTCAGAAAGGAAAATCGGTGAAAATGAGTCTAGAGCTCCCAGCCAAATTGGCAAGAGGATATTGGTGTATTAATTGAACAAGAGGAGAGCTAGTTCCATTTCTGGACATGTTGGGTGTGTGTGTGGGGAGTTTGCTGTTGCCAGCATCTATGAGTAGACTCAGGCATGGATAGGGATGAAGCCCATGAATGTTCCCAAGAGGTAGGTATGTATGCATGTGGTCAAGAGCATGGTGCTTTGGAGCTCAACTACATGTCTTCAGTTCTCAGCTCTTGCTAATATATGTAAATAGCTTAGAATAGTGCCTGGGACATCCAGTTACAATTGACTCCAATTCATGGTGACCCTGTGTGTGTCAGAGTAGAACTGTGCTCCATAAGGTTTTCAATGGCTGTGATCTTTCAGAAGCAGATCATCAGGACTTTCTTCCAAGGCACCTCTGCATAGACTTCAACTCCCAACCTTTCAGTTAGCAGCTAAGTGTGTTAACCATTTGCACCACCCAGGGACACCTGGTACACAGTAGATGCTATTTGTATTAGTTCAAGTTCCAAAGTGTCAACAGGCACGTGAGCAAATAGCCCCACTTCTTATCCTAATGGCACAAAACACAGGGCTTTTCCATTAGGAGACAAGTGGTCTCAATGGGATTAAGCCGTTGGTGCCCTCAGACTACAACCCAGATAATGTCATCACAAAGGGATTTCTGAAGAGTTTAAATCAAGGCCTTTTTAAAGACTAAAATTAAATGCAAGTTTGCTTCATCCTCCTGCCAATTCTCCCTTCAAGTAGGTAACTTGAAAAGATGTTTCCAAATTATTCCCCTCTCTGACTCTAATTGCCACCGGGAATTAAACCTCTTTGCTCACCTAAACCTGGTTCAAAGGCCCAGGTTATGATACCAGACGTGTTACAGGCCTGACTCAATTCTGCCCCCATCGGTAATTTAGAGGAAACACAGTCAAGCATCCTCATTGGACACTACACTGTCGGAAAGATAGCTGCAGTGTAGAGAGAAGACATCTACAGGAAAGACGTTTTCACATTATTGTGCTTGACCATCACAACTCTAAAAAGTGGACAAAGCTGATGTTATCATCTGACAAAGACAAACCTATGGTCTGCAGGTGCAAAATGACTTGCTCAAGGTCCAGGGGTTAATAAGCTTTAGGGCAGGAATTAGAACTCATTTGCAGATAACCTAGCTAATTCTCTTTCTACTGTAGGGCCAAAGAGATGACCCTCATTCCAAGCCACATTGGTCCTAAAACTCCACTGTTCTTGTCCTAGTCCCCTTCCTCTGGATCCGGGGAGAGCCTTTTAACATGTCCTGGAGTGATATTTACCCAACTGATACATCCTCCCTTGGATTAAGGAGCCCCCACTTTTATTTTAAGATTTGTCAAGAGACGACAGTCTTCCCCAAGAGTTAACTCACTTGTTAGGTGGAGAAGCCCAGAGAAGTTGCCAACCTCTTGCTGGCACACAGACACGTTTTTAAATAAACTGAAATAAAATGCAGAGCAGAGCCACGTCCCAAGTATGAGTTAGAGTAAAACCCCTTTGTAAAGAAAGTAAAACTCAACTAAACGAGCTACTCTCTGCTTCCTTCTCCAGTCTAAGGCTGAGTCATGCCATGCTTCAGTTGGGAGTTATCTGCCATGGCTCTGGCATCATCCTTTCCTTTGCTCTCGGGGTCTTCAGAGTGGGAGTACGAACAGCTCGCCTCATTGAATGATAACGTCTAGACATTTTCCTAAAAATGTTTTCTCACTAGACGCTGAAATTTCAAGTATGTACTGGAGCAACGCTCAGTCACTACCATGCAGCTCTGTCCCCACTCCCAGCCGCCCTGCGCCCCCCGTTCATCCTCTTCCTCAAGTACTAGTTGCGACCCCAGGCCAAGAGCCAATCCCGGGCATTTCAGATTCTCCGTTCTCCCCCCAGTCAGTTCGCCCGGGCGCCAACCCGGCCCCACCCCCACCATCAAACCCAGAGGCACCCGGCGAGAGGCTCCCAGCAGGACCCGAGGCTCTTTCTTATGTAAATAACCTGGGTGGGGTGAAAACTCTGGCCAAAGATACCCCTGTGAGAGAGGTGGGTCGACAGGTCCGGCCCTAGAACTGGAAAAAGCTCATTTTCGGAAGGACAAAAATCTCAAGGAATCCGGGAAAGGGAGGTTGGTCCTCTCCAAGTAACTTCAAGGAACGCACTGAAAAAGAACACCCAAAGATCTCCCCCCACTTGGTGGCTGGCCCCTGAGACTCTTGGCGGGGCAGTTCCGAGGCAGATGCGTGGGGGGTGGGGGGACGGACACCGCCAAGAGGGCCTCAGTTCACGGGAAGGGTCGCGGCGCGTGGAGCCCCTCTACCCTCTTCCTTTCTCCTCCCCAGGCGACTTCTCCCCAATCCCACCTCAGCAGGCCGCGAGGAACAACCAGGGGAACCGCAGGTTTCCTAAGCGCGTTATTTAAGCGCCGGAGGCCCCAGGCAGCCCCCACGCGGCAGCTGAGCCTCCTCCCGCAGCCACGATTCTCCCCACGTGCTCTCGCCGGAACTCAGCTGCAGAAAGGGGGATCATCCCACTTGTGCCCAGCAGTCACTGACTACGTGCTAGGTGACCCGCCCCTCCAGAAACAAAAAAAAGGGAGCGAGAGAGGGAAGGAGCGCGCAGTGTGGCAGGAAGAGGGGGAGCCAGCCGGCGCACGAGCGCCGGCCCCTCGCACGCGCGCACAAGGCTGCCGGTACAGAGCGGACGTGGCTTCTCTTGCGGAGCAATTGCCGGGTCGCCCAGACCAGGCCCTAAAGTGGGTAGGGAAAGAGTCCCCGCAGGGTCGAGGAGTGTACAGCTTGAAAGACGGCCAGGGACCAGGCAACTCTGTGGGAAGCGAGCCTGCCTCCCCCGCCCACTTACTTTCTGTACTTGGTCATGGTTGAGTTCCGTGAAGAAGTAGGCGAGCAGATGCGAGGCGATCATCCTGCCACGGCCAGACAGAGCCGAGTTGGGAAACCGGAGCGGGAGTGCGTGCGGAGGCGGCGGGCAGCGGTGGGACCGCTTTGTACCCGGGTTTAGGCGGCCCTGCTGGGAGCTGGGAGTCCGGACGGCGCACAAAGAAGGCTAACGGCGATGGTGTTCCTTCTAGGGATTCCTAGGTCTCTAAAGACAGATTTTTAGTCACAACTGCTAGCAGGCACCCAGGTATCACACTAGGCGACGTGTCCGGCTGCCCTACGGGCCTTCAGACACACGCTCACTAAGACTCAACTTGGAAAGAATCGCAGCCCTGCTCCACTAGGGCTTTCGGGCTTCTCGGTATCTCGGTCCCACGCGTGATTCTCCTCTCACGGATCTTCTCTGTTCAGCGACCGATAGGTGCTCGCGGCCGCCCAGAGACTCTTGAGCTGGAGTTTCGTGCAACAATGTGGCTTATTGAGAGGCAGCCGGCCCGCGGGCCGCCTGGTCAGTGACGCGCGTACGCCTATTGGCTGAGAGGGGAGGGTGTGTGCGCCCGCGGGCCGCCCGCCGCTACAGCGCGGCCAATCAGCTCACACGACCTGCGGGCGCGGCCGCCCAGATACTGGAGGGGCGGGACGGGGCGGGACGGGGCGGGGCTGGGAGGCAGGGATGGGACGTGTGGTCCGTGGCAAGAGGCTGGAGCGGAAAGGCGCGTGAGCCACCGCCGCGTCAGGTTCAGCCATGGGTGGGGGACGACTGGAAAGACGGGTCACCGGACCGCAACACGCCCTGTGCGGGGAGAGAGAGACCGTCTGGCACCCTGGGGTCATGTGACAGACTGTCCAGTTGATATGAAGCATCCTAGTTCTCACCTATTGTGACACCCTGTGTCCGCGGCAACGCTAATCAAAGTGAGCCATCCTGGTTGCTACTTATTTTATGCTAGGCATTACAAAACACGGTCCACATAACACTCACAACCCATATCTTATGATATAATATTAATGTCATAGGATATTAATATTATAGTATCATACTATCCCGGTTTCACAGATGAGGAAACTGAAGCATAGAGTCGTTGAGAGACTTGCCCGTGGTCACTTAGATGGGGAAAAGAACCCACACCAGTCAGATTATGAAAGGCTTTTCTCTTCCGCACTATTCTATTCTGCCTTTCTAAGCGCGGGGGAAATAGAGGGCGGGAAAATATCATTGCCTGCGGCTTGTAGGAATGACGAGTGAAACTGGGTGGACAAGTGTGTAACTCTCAGTGATCCTGGACATGTGTGGGATGGGGGTGTGGTGGCTTATAGATCGGAGAATAGTGGGAGCCACAGTCACAGCTAATGCCTGGCACCAGACTCTACATTTAGATGAGATGTTGTTGTTGTTGTTATGTGCCCTCGAGTCTGACCCAACTCATAGCGACCCCTCTTTAGGTTTCTGAGGCAGTATCACCACGGAAATAGATTGCCTAACCTTCCTTCCGAGGAGTGGCTGGTGGGTTTGAACCGCTAGCCTTCTGGTTAGCAGTCAAGTGCCTTAGGCACTATGCGACCAGAGCTCCTTAGATGAGATGGGAATTAGCAAAAATTAAATACTGACTTCAGCGTCATGGGGCTGGTGCCCAGGAGAGAAGGGCTGGTGCAGAGGAGAGAAGGGCAAGCCTGGGATTGGAAAGGCTGCACTGCATGAAAGATGAGGATCTGCCGTTTTCTATTGAGTTCCTCTTTCTCTCATAATCAGTGGATGCTGTAAGCAATGTGTATGGATTTTATTCTTATTACACAAGTAATAGATGATCATTGTTGGAAAAGAAGTATATATAGATAAATAAGTAATAACACATAAAAACATTCATGATTAATCCAGTCTCTCAGCAAAATTTCTTGAAAACGATGTCCCCTTACACTGTAAAATCAAGCTTGGGCCCCAAACAGCTTTTATCACCATACTAGCCTCTCACTGTCGGTTGCCATCAAGTCAATTCCAACTCATAGCAACCATATGTGCAACAGAATGAAACACTTCCCAGCCCTGTGGCATTCTAACAGTCAGTACTATGTTTGAGCCCATTGTTGCATCCACTGTGTCAACCCATGATGAAGGTCTTCCTCTTTTTCACAGACCCTCTACTTTACCAAGCATGGCATCCTTCTCCAGGGACTGGTTCCTCCTGATAACATATCCAAAGTACCTGAGACAAAGTCTGTCCATGCTCACTACTAAGGAGAATCCTGGCTGTACTTCTTTCAAGACAGATGTGTTCATTTTTCTACCAGTCCATGATATATTCAAACGTCTGCATCAACACCCTAATTCAAAGGCATCGATTCTTCTTAGGTTTCCTTTGTTCACTGCCTACCTTTAGCATGCATATCAGGCAATTGAAAATACCATAGGTTGAGTCAGGTACTTAGTCCTCAAAGCAATGTAATCGCTTTTTAACACATTAAAGAGGTCTTTTGCAGCAGATTTGTCCAATGCAGTTGTTGTTTGGTGCTCTGACTCATAGTGACCTGAGGTACAACAGAACAAAACATTGCCCAGTCCTGTGCCAGCCTCACAATATTTGCTGTACCTGAGCCCATTGTTACAGCCACTGTGTCAATCCGTCTCCTTGAGGATCTTCCGCTTTTTCACCGACCATCCACTTTACCAAGCATGGTATCCTTCTCTAGGGAATGGAACCTTCTGACAACATGACCAAAGTAGGTGCAAGGAAGTCTGGCCATTCTCACTTCCAAGGAGCATTCCAGCTACACTTCTTCCAGGACAGATTTGTTAATTCTTCTGGCAGTCCATGGTATCCTCAGTATTCTTCGACAGTACTACAACTCAAAAGCATAAACTCTTCTTCAGTCTTCCTTATTCACTGCCCAGCTTTCACATGCATATGAGGTGATTGAAAACATCAAGGCTTGGGTTGGGCTCACCTTAGTCTTCAAAGAGACATCTTTGCTCTTTAGCACTTTTAAGAGGTCTTTTGCAGCAGATTTGGCCAGTACAATACATCCTTTGATTTCTTGACTGCTGCTTCCATTGGTGTTTACTGTGGAAACAAGCAATATGAAATCTTTGACAACTTCAATCTTTTCTCCATTTATTATGTTGCTGCTTATTGATCCAGTTGTGAGGATTTTCATTTTCTTTATGTTGAGGTGCAATCCATACTGCAGACTGTCGTCTTAAATTTCATCAGTAAGTGCTTCAAGTCATCTTCACTTTCAGCAAGCATGATTATGTCATTTGCATATCACAGGTTCTTACTGAGTCTCCAATCCTGATGTCACGCTCTTCTTCAAATAGTCCACCTTCCCAGATTATTTCCTCAGAATAATAATAATAATAATAATAAAATCACTGCTATCAAGACGATACCGACTCATAGCGACCCCTCCTTGGATTTCCGAGGCAGTATCTCTACAGAAGTAGATTGCCCAGTCTTCCAGGGAGTGGCAGTTGGGTTTGAACCGTCAGCCTTTTGGTTAGCAGTCAAATGCTTTAGGCACTATGCCACCAGAGTTCCTATCCTCAGAATACAGATTGAACAAGGGGATACTGCATGGTTTAAAATCAAGAAGGAAGTATGCCAGGATTGTGTCCTTTCACAATATTTATTCCAAATATATGCATGACAGCCTTCTCCAGAGAACAGTCCCTCTGACAACATGACCAAAGTAGGTGAGAGGAAGTCTGGCCATTCTTGCTTCCAACTAGCATTGGATGCACTTCTTCCAGAACAGATTTGTTAGTTCCTTTAGCAGTCCATGGTACTTTCAGCATTCTTTGCCAACACCACTCAAAAGCATCAACTCTTCTTTGGTCTTCCTTATTCGTGGTCCAGCTCTCACATGCACATGAGGTGATTGAAAATACCATGGCTTGGGTTAGGTGCATCTTAGTCTTCCAGGAGATATCTTAGCTCTTCAGCACTTGAAAGAGATCTTTTGCGGTAGATTTGCCCAATGTGCCTAAGGCATTTCACTACTAATCATTAGGCTGGCAATTCAAACCCACCAGCCACTCCTCAGAAGGAAGATTTGGCAATCTACTTCTGTAGTGATACTGCCTCAGAAACCCAAGGAGGGGTCACCATGAGTCAGATCCGACTTGACGGCAGTGAATTTGTTTGTTTGTTTTTGTATATGTCTTTTGATGTCTTGACTGTTACTTGCATTGGCATTGATTGTAGAACCAAGTAATGTGAAGTATTTGACAGGTTCAAACTTTTCTCTATTTATCATGATGCTGCTTATTAGTCCAGTTGTGAGGACTTCTGTTTTCCTTATATTGAGGTGTAATCCATATTGCAGACTGTAGTCTCTAATCTTCATCAGTAAGTGCTCCAAGTCATCCTCACTGTCAGCAAGCTATGTTGTATCATCTGAGTATCTCAGGTTGTTAATCAGCCTTCCTCCAATCCTGATGCCACGTTCTTCATATAGTCAGCTTCTCGCATAATTTGTTAGCATACACATCAAATAAGTATGGTGAAAGGATACAACCCTGATGCACTCCCTTCCTGATTTTAAACCATGTAGTATCCCCTTGTTCTGTTCAAATGATAGCCTCTTGGTCTAGGTACAGGTTCCTCATGAGAACAATTAAGTGTTCTGGAATTCCTATTCTTCACAATGTTATCCATAATTTGTTATGATCCACACAATCAAACGCCTTTGTATAGTCAATAAAACACAAGTAAACATCTCTCTGATATTCTTTGCTTTCAGCCAAGATCCATCTGACATCAGCTATGATATCACTCACTCCACGTCTTCTTCTGAATCCAGTTTGCTTTTCTGGAAGTTCTCTGTCAATATACTGCTGCAAATGGTTTTGAATTATCTTCGGTAAGATTTTGTTTATGTGTGATATCAATATTGTTTGATAATTTCCACATTCTGTGGGATCACCTTTCTTTGGAATGAGTACAAATATGGATCTCTTCCAGTCAGTTGGCTAGGTAGCTGTCTTTCAAATCTCTTGGCATAGCCAAGTGAGTGCCTCCAGTGGGGCATTCATTTCTTGAAACATCTCAATGGGTCTTCTATCAATTCCTGGAGCCTTGTTTTTCACCAATTCCTTCAGTGCAGCTTTGGCTTCTTCTTTCGGTACCATTGGTTCTTGATCATATGCCACCTCCTGAAATGGATGATCAACCAATACTTTTTGGTACAGTGATTCTGTGTGTTCTGTGATAGTTAAGGTTGTATGTCAACTTGGCTGGGCCTGGTTGAGTGGCTGGGAAGCCAGTGGTAGTTATTCCCCATGATGAGACTAGCAATCAACTCCATGGTAGAATCTACTACAAGCAGCTGAGTAGCTGCTTTAGGGATGTGGTCTGCTTCCCATATATAAGAAATAGCTTTGGGAATGGTCTCTAGCTTATGGCACACTTGAACCCTGCATGTAGCTGTGTCATTCAGCAGCCTCCCATGCTGTGCTGACCTTGGAACTTTCAATGGACTTGAATCAATGGCCTGCCGTGTTGTTTGGTAACATTGGAACTGTGCCTTTTCACTTGTCCACCTTGGGTTTGTCAGCCTCAGC
>NW_006922335.1:761805-765101 GCF_000298275.1 Orycteropus afer afer
TTGCATATGAGCAACTGATGGTCTGTTCCACAGTCAACTCCTGGCCTTGTTTTGGCTAAAGACACTGAGATTTTCCATCACCTCTTGCCACAGTTATAGTCAATTTGATTCCTGTGTACTCAGTCTGGCAAGTCCACATGTATAGCCACCATTTGTGTTATTGAAAAAAGATATTTGCAATGAATAAGTCATTGGTCTTTCAAAATTCTATCGTACAATCTCCAACATTATTTCTAACACAAAGGTCATATTTTCCAACTACCAGTGATTCTTCTTTGTTTCCAACTCTTGCATTCCAGTTAGCAATAATAATTAACACATCTTGATTGCATGTTTGGTCAACTTCAGACTGCAGAAGTTGGTAAAAATCTTCAATTTCCTCACATTTGACTTTGGTGATTGGTGCATAAATTTAAATAATGGTAGTTAATTGGCCTTCCTTGTAGGCATATGAATATTATCCTATCACTGACAGCATTGTACTTCAGGATAGATCTTGAAACAGTCTTGGTGATGATGATGAATGCCACACCATTCCTCTTCAATTTGTCATTCCTGATATAGTAGATCATATGGTTGTCTGATTCAAAATGGTCAAAACCAGTCCATTTCAGCTCACTCATGCCTAGAATAACAATCTTTATGTGTTCCATTTCATTGTGACATACTTTTTTCAACAACATAAGCAGTGATTATACACATAGACATCACCAGATGTAAAACACAGGAACCAAATCAATTATAGCTGTGGAAAGAGTCAATGGAGAAGCCCAATATCACATTGGTCAGAGTGAGGTCAGATGTGACTTCTGAACTGACCATCAATTTTCCAGATGCAAGTTCAAGTTGAAGCTGAAGAAAATTAAAACAAGTCCATAAGAGGCAAATATGACCTTTAGTGCACCTCAACTGGATTTAGAGGGCATCTCAAGCATAGACTTGACACATTGAACACTAGTGACCAAAGATCAGATGAACTGTGGGATAACATATTGACATCATACATGAAGAAAGCAAAAGGTCATGGTCATTAAAATGATAGGAAAGAAAACACACACACAAATATGGATATCAGAAGAAACTCTGAAACTTGCTCTTGAACAAAGACTAGGTGAACCAAATGGAAGAAATGATGAAGTAAAACAGCTGAATGGAAAATTTCAAAGGGTGGCTCGAGAAAACAAAGTAAAATATTATGGTGAAATGTGCAAAGACCTGGAGTTAGAAAACCAAAAGGGAAGAACATGCTTGGCATTTTTTTGAGCTAAAAGAACTAAAGAAAAAATTCAAGCCTTGAGTTGTAATATTGAAAGATTCTGTGGAGAAAAAAGTTGAATGATGCAGGAAGAATCAAAAGAAGATGGACAGAATACAGAGTTACTATAACCCTCCACCCCCCCAAAAAAAAAAAATTGGTTGACACTCAACAATTTCAGCAGATAACATATGATCAAGAACTGGTGGTACTGAAGAAGTCCAAGTTGCACTGAAAGAACTGGTGAAAACAAGGCTCCAGGAAATGATGAAATACTAATTGAGGTGTTTCAACAAACAGAGTTCTATTCCACAAAATTTGGCCAACTGACTCAAAGAGATCCATATTTGTGCCCATACCAAAGAAAGATGATCAAATGGAATGGGAAAATTGTTAAACAATATCATTAATATTACACACAAGTAAATTTTTGCTGAAGGTAATTAAAAAATGGCTAAAGCGGTACATGTCCAAGAAATTCCAGAAATTCAAGCTGAATTCAGAAGAGGATGTGGAATGAGGGATATCATTGCTGATGTCAGACGGATCTGAAAGCAGAGAACACAAGAAAGATGTGTTCTTAGGAAGATTAGAAATTCAAGAACACTTAATTGTGCTCATGCAGAACCTGTACATTGACCAGGAAGCAGTCATTCAGAGAGTACAAGGGAATACTGCATGGTTTAAAAACAGGAAAGGTGTGCAGCAGAGTTGTATCCTTTCACCATACTTATTCAATCTGTGTGCTGAGCAAATAATTCAAGAATCTGGACTATATGAAGAAGAACACAGCATCAGGATTGGAGGAAGACCTATTAACAACTTGTGATATGCAGGTAACACAACCTTGTTTACCAAAAGCAAAGAGGACTTGAAACACTTAGTAATGAAAATGAAAGACTTCAGTATGGATTACACCTTAACCTAAAGAAAACAAAAATCCTCACAACAGGGCCAATAAGCAGCGTCATGGTAATTGAAGAAAAGATTGAAATCGTCAAAGATCTCATTTTACTTGGATTCACAATCAATACCCATGAAAGCAACAGTCAAGAAATCAAATGATGGGAGTTCCGGTAAGATGGCGGAATAGGCAGAAAGACTGCAAAGACCCTCTTAAACAAAGAAAAGGGGAACCAATTAGCACAGATACAAAAGATAATCCTGGACCCCTGATCCTTGAAGGGAAGGATATAGAAGTGGACTAGGAGTGGCCGGCAAGATGGCGGACTAGGCAGAAAGACTGCACAAACCCTCTTCAACAAAGAAAAGGGAAACCAATTAACGCAGACACAGAAGATAATCCTACACCCTTGAGCCTTGAAGGGAAGTATATAGAAGTGGACTAAACCCCAACTAGCAGAAGAATTTATGAGAAAATACCAAAAAAGGAGACAGATGGAGCTGCGGTCTGGCAGTGATCCTGAGTGATCCTGATGGCACAGGCAGCTTGGAGATTCCCAAGTGCTGGTAGGACCTAAGAATTAATCTAAAAATCACCCTGCTAGCCAGGGATAGCATGGAGGACTGTGGATGGTCACTGGGGAACAAACGGAGAAGGTGAAGAGAAAGGTGGGCTCAGCTGTGCACTTTTGCTGGTCCGGAGGGTGCTGCCATTTTGAAGGTTTAAAAAGTGGATTGACTATTTTGGATATTTAAAGAGACAGCACTCTAGCAGATTCCTGGGGCTTAAGAACTCATTCTGCTTTCCAGCAACCCCAAGGACACTCGGGACCTGCAAGACTGACAAGGTACGACCTTCCTCTTGTTACTCTTATACCCCACACTCACTTGGTGAACCAAGGTGCAGCCATCACCCACTCCCACCTACCTTCTGGGCCCACAGGAACTCCATCACAGTCTGTGTGCTCAGACAGAGCCTGGATGCCCTGCCCTGTCCTCCAATGATTTTTTTCTTCTTCTTCACTTTCTTTTTTCTGGTGATTAGTTTGCTTGTATTTGTCTGTTTTAAAACAACTAATATTATTAATACTTTTGTACTTTTTATTATTATTCTTAATCTTCCCCTTCCCAGCTCCTA
>NW_006922335.1:768142-771291 GCF_000298275.1 Orycteropus afer afer
CCAAACAAAATACAGACATATGAGTTGAACATTTACCTCAAGTAGATACACTCCTTGGAGAGAACAATCATGGGAGAAAGAAGGGCTGCTTATGCACAGCGAGACAGCTCAGGGGGCAGGAGTGCATGGAGGGATGGACACTGAGAAGGGGTAACTATGGGGAGAAAGTGGGAGGGGAGCTGTTGCATTGTGATAAACAGTGGTCAATGACATGCGACAAAGTATATGTGAACTGCTGTATGGAAAGTGAGTTTGCTCTGTAAATCTTCACCCAAATCACAATTTAAAAAAATATATAGAGAGAAGTGGACTAAACTCTACCTGGCAGAAGAAATTGCATGAAAACACCAAAAAAGGAGACATACATAGCTGCAGTCTGGCAGCAATCCTTATAGCACAGACAGCTTGAATATTGCCAAGTGGTGGTAAGACCTAAGAATTAACCTAAAAATCAGCCCTGCTAGCCAGGAACTGCATGGAGGACTGCTCTGGTGGCTGGTGAATAAAAGGGTAAGCAGTGAAGAGGAAGGCGGGCTGACCTGTGGACTTTTGCCTGTCTGGAGGTTGCACCCATTTTGAATGTTTACATGTGGTTTGACCATTTTGGACATTTAAAGTGATAGTATTCTCCCAGATTCCAGGGACTTATGAACAGGCTCCACTTGTCGGGAACCTCAAGGATATTCTGAATGCAGATGACAGGAAAGGTGCAACAATCCCCTTGTTACTCTTATACCCCACACCCTCTTGGTGAACAGAAGTGCAACCATCTCTCACTCTCACCCATCTCCTGGGCTGGCAGGCATCCCATCCCAGTCTGTGTGCTCAGAGCCAGAGTGCCATGCCCCACCCTGCCCTGATTTTTATTCCTCTTTTTTTCTGTTTTTTAGTTTGTTTGTTTTTGTCTGTTTTAAACCTACTATTATTATTATTATTCTTTATTCTTCCCTTCCCAGGTCCAAGTTTTCAGCTTTTTTTCTTTTTCCTGTTCCTGGTTGCATTTTTTTTTTTATCTTTCTTGTGGTTAACCCCATTCCTTCTTTTTCTTTTTGCGTTTTTGCCATTTTTTTCTTCATTATGCTCCTTCTCTGCATTTTTTCTCTTATTGCCCTCTCCCAAGATATTGCATTTCTTTTTCTATTTTCCTTTTTTTGGTTACTATTCCTGTGGGATTACATGGTGTATTTTCTGTCCATTTGCTTTTACTTTTTTGATGGTTATTCAATTGTTATTTTTGTCTAACTGAGTGGAAGACAGCAACAGTCCCCATATGACACAACTACTCCCACACCTCCTACAACTTCACTTACTGACTGAGAACCACCACTGCCTTCTCCACCAACGCACCAACAATAAACAACCATGAAGAAGAGCCTGACTCAACCTTGGCTGCTCTTCACAAACAATTAACAGATAACTAAATACAACAATGCCACAATGTCTCAGAGAAAACAGACCATCAGAGTCAGCACAAAGAAGCAACATAAAGTGATAGAAACAAGGGAGCAAGACACAGATAAAGAGGAAGAAGCAGATAAGGAAGACAAGACACAGAAGTGAGGAAGAAGCAGCATTGGGATTCTCTGATAAGAAACTCAAAAGAATTATATTTAAGTATCTTCAAAGGATTGAGAGATAGACCAAGAGAAACACAGACAAAACCCTAGAAGAATTTTGGAGGAAAATACCAGAATAAAATGACAAAATAAATGAAAAAATTAGAAATGATTCTAAATCTACAGATGGAAATCCAGAAGATTAATACTAAATTGTCATAAATAGATAACACAGTGAAAGGGCAAAGGAGTAGAACTGATGCAATGGAGGACAGAATGAACAATATTGAAGACAAATACCTGAATACTTCTTTGGAAAGGAATCAATCAGAAAAATGATCAAAACAAAATGAAGAAAGCCTATGGTTCATGTGGGATACCATCCAAAGGAATAACCTACATGTCACTGGAATTCCAGAACAGGAAGAAAAAAATAAAACCACTGAGAAAATTGTCCAAGATTTGTTGGAAAGCTTCCCTGATATAATGAAAGATGAGAATATATCCATTCAGTAAGTCCAATGAACCCCAAACAGGATAGACCCCAAAAGAAAATCACCAAGACATATCATCATCAAACTCATCAAAACCAAAGACAAAGAAAGAAACCTGAAAAACAGCCCAGGAAAAACAAAAAGTTACTTACAAAAGACAACTAATAAGAATAAACTCTGATTTCTCAGCAGAAACCATGCCAGAAAGAAGGCAATGGGATGGTATATATAAAACCCTGAAAGAGAAAAATTTTCAACCAAGAATTATATACTGGCAAAATTGTCTCTCAAATATGATGGTGAAATTAGGAGATTGCCATATAAGCAGAAACTAAGGGCATTTGTTTAAACCAGACCAACTTTACAAGACATACTAAAAGGAGTCCTTTGAACAGAGAAGTAAAAATAGCAAACAACAACTGACCATTAATAGACAAGATGGCATAACACAGAAACCACAGCTATGGCCATATCCAAAGTAAAATAAGCTTACAAGATTGTAAACATGGAATCAGAGACATCAATTGGCAAGTGAGGACAACTACAAACCAAAAAGAGGTAAAATACTGTGTACTTACAGGACTTCTAAATGGTGAGGAAGTCAAGAGAGTTGCAAGATAGAAAGGACTGTTCTAAACTCAGGAAGAAAATTATAAATCACAGAGTAACCACAAAGAAAAATGATAAACCTTCACATCACAAAAGAGAGGACAAACAAAAATATTCAGCAAATACTAAAACAACAGCAACAAAGGGAATGATAACACGATCCATAAACATAATGAGCTCAGCACAGAAAATAATACAGAACAAAGAAACCAGGGACACCATGATAAAACACATAACAATATGACAGCAACAAATTCATACTTGTTGAAAATTACACTGAATGTTAATGGATGAAACGCACCACTCAAGAGATGGACAGTTGCAGATTGGATAAGGAAACAAAACCCATCAATATGCTGTGTACAAGAGACACACCTTAGAGACAAACAAAAATAGATTAAAAATCAAAGGTTGGAAAAAGATATATGCAGTAAATGACAACTGTAAAAGAGCAGGAGTGGCAACATTAATTTCTGATCAAATTGATTTA
>NW_006922335.1:771770-773345 GCF_000298275.1 Orycteropus afer afer
AAAAGAGTAAACACATGGAAACTGAACAACACCCTCCTTAAGAAAGACTGGGTAAGAGAAGAAATAAAAAGTGAAATTTAAAAATTCCTTGAATCAAACGAGAATGAAAACACAACATACCAAAATCTTTGGGACACAGCAAAAGCAGTGATCAGAGGCTAATTTACACCAATAAATGCACACATCAAAAAAGAAGAAAGAGACAAAATCAACATTTTAAATCAACATCTCCAACAATTAGAAAAAGAACAGCAAGAAAAGCCTACAGTCACCAGAAGAAAGGAAACAATAAAGATTAAAGCAGAAATCAATGAAGGAGAAAAGAGAGATAATAGAAAAAATCAACAAGACTAGAAGTTGTTTTTTTTTTAAAGATTAATAAAATTGACAAAAAGAAATGGGTGACATCCCAACAGAACCAACTGAAATAAAAAGGATAATATCAGGATACTATGAAGAACTGTACTCCAACAAATTTGAAAATCTGGAAGAAATAAACAGATTTCTAGAAACACAGTGCTTACCTAAACTAACATAGAGTGATGTGGAAAAGTTGAACAGATCCATAATAGAAGAAGAAATTGAACAGGTCATCAAAAAATTACCAACAGTAAAAAGTCCTGGCCCAGACAGTTTCACCAGAGAATTCTACCAAACATTCAGAGAAGAATTGACACGAATCCTACTAGAACTACTCCAAAACTTAGAAAAGGATGGAATCCTCCCTAACTCATTTTATGAAGTGAGCATAACCTTGATACCAAAACCAGGCAAAGGCATTAGTCAAAAGGAACACTACAGACCAATATCCCTCATGAATATAGATGCAAAAATCTTCAACTAAATCCTAGCCAATAGGCTCCAACAACATACAAAGAAAATCATTTATTATGACCAAGTGGAATTCATATCAGATATGCAAGGATGGTTCAACATTAGAAAAACAATCAACGTCATCCACCACATAAATAAAACAAAGGAGAACCACATGATCATATCAATTGATGCAGAAAATCCATTTGATAAAATCCAACACCCATTCCTGATCAAAACTCTCAGCAAAATAGGAATAGAAGGGACATTCCTCAATATAGTAAAGGGCATCAATGCAAACCAACAGCCAACATTATTCTCAATGGAGAGAGACTGAAACCATTCCCCTTGTGAACAGGAACTAGACAAGGATGCCTTCTATTATCACATCTAGTCAACATTGTACTGAAAGTCCTAGTCAGGGCATAGGCAAGAAAGGGAAATCAAACATATCCAAACTGGTATGATAGAAGTCGAACTATCCCTATTTGCTGATGATATGATCCTGTACCTAGAAAACCCAAGAAACTCAGTCAAAAATCTAATGGAACTAATTGAGAGATTTAGCATTATGGCAGGATACAAAATCAGCATCCAAAAATCAGTTGGATTCCTCTACACCAGCATAGAGATTGCTGAAAAAGACATAAGGAAATCAATACCATTTACAATAGCTACCAAAAAAATAAAATACTTGGGAATAAATCTTACCAGGGACACAAAAGACCTGTACAAAAAAAACTATAAAAAAACTACTTCAAG
>NW_006922335.1:773975-804361 GCF_000298275.1 Orycteropus afer afer
AACAACAATGTACAGCATAAATAGCCTATCAAGCATAACCCAAAATGCACATACAGCAGAAAAGAAACTAGATGAATGGGACCTTCTAAAAATTAAATTTTTATGTGCTTCCAAAAACTTCTCCAAAAGAGTCAAAAGAGAACCTACAGAGTGGGGGGAAGAAATGGCAATGACATATATGACAAGGGACTTATCTCTAGAATTTATAGAAAACTCCAACACCTCAATAACAAAGAGACAAATAATCAAATTAAAAAATGGGCAGAAGACATGAATAGACATTTCACCAAGCAGGATATTCAGGTGGCCAAGAAACATATGAAGAAATGCTCACAATGATTAGCCATTAGAGAGATACAAATCAAAACAACAGTGAGATACCATCTTGCCCCAGCACTAGTAGCAAAGTTCAACAAGACAGATAATAACAAATTCTGGCAAGGATGTGGAGAGATTGGGACTCTCATATACTGCTGGTGGGACTGTAAAATGGTACAACCACTGTGGAAAGCAGTATGGGGAGTCCTTAAAAAGTTGGAAATAGGAATATCATTTGACCCAGCCATTCCATAACTAGGTATATATCTTAAAGAAGTGAAAGCCATGACAAGAATAGACATATGCACACCCATGTTCATCGCAGCACTATTTACATTAGCCAAAAGATGGAAACAACCTAGGTGTCCATCAACTGAGGAATGGATAACCAAACCATGGTACATACACAAAATGGAATACTATGCAACCCTAAAGAATAACCTAGAATCTGCAAAACACTGCATGTCATAGAAGAACTTGGAGGACATTTTGCCAAGTGAAATAAGTCAATCACAGGACAAATATTGTATTAGTCCATTATTGTAAAAGTCAAGGAAAGGTTTATCTATGAAGGGAAATTTTCTTTGTTGGTTACCAGGGATGAGAGGGGAGGGGAGGGAACACTGTTAGGTAGAGATATGTATTGATTTGGGTGAAGGGAAGGGCAATGTACCAAATGTGAGTGATCAACATAGTGGCATTGGGGAAGAGGAAAACATAGAGAGGACATGAGAGGTACAGACAACAAATATGAACCCTTTTGCACATACAGTACTGAGTTGTCAGTGAAGGCAAACATGGGCATATGGATGGATAGATGGGTGGACAGGCTGAACTATTAGATATGTCTATGAGGTGGGGAGTATACCAAATACCATGTATAGGGTTGGCAGCTAATGGTCCTCTAAGTGTATTTGTATGATCTGTAAGATTTCCCAGGTGTATATAGAGCTGACAAGGGACAAGGTAGTAGTCACTTCTCAGTCACAGCCAGCTACCCAGAGGGACCAAGTAGTTGAACCAGTGGGCTCGAGACCATAGTCACAGGGGAAATCAAGCTCAATTGGCATAACATACTACACAAAACATTGTTCCACCTCTTAGTTTGGCGAGTAGCGACTGGGATCTTAAAAGCTTGCAAGCAGCCATCTAGATGCAGTGATGGGTCTCTCTTCATCCAGAGCAAAGAAGAATGAAGGAAACCAAAGGTTCAGGGAAGCAATTCGTCCTAGCGACTGGTACATCATGCAATCCATAGACTATAAGACTATGACACCAGAAGAACTAGATGGTGTCCGGCTACCACTGTCAACCACTCGGAGGGAGATCTATGTAGGAGATCCTAGATAGAGAGGGAGAACAATGTGGAACAAAACTCAAAATCATTTGGGAAAAAAAAAGGGGGAGGTTGCCAGGTTTGCTGGTCTGATAGAGTCTGATGGAACCACTGAGACTATGGCCCCTAGCTGCCCTTCAGGTCTGGAATTGAACCCACATCTGTGGCTTCCAGTCAAACAAAAGACAGCCATATGAGTTGAACATATACCTGAGGTAGATACACTCCTTGGAGAGAACAATCATGGGAAAAAGAAAGGCTGTTTATGCACAGGGGGACAGCTCAGGGGGCGGGAGTGCATGGAGGGATGGACACAGGGAAGAGGTAACTATCGGGAGGAAGTAGGAGGAGAGCTGTTGCATTGAATTAAATTGTAGTCAATGTCATGAGACAAAGTGTATGTGAACTGCTGTATGGAAAGTGAATTTGCTCTGTAAATTTTCACCCAAATCACAATTGTTAATAAATAAATAAATAAATAAAATAATATATTGCACTAGTCCCATTCCAAAGACAGGTGATCCCACAGAATGTTGAAATTATCAAACAATATCATCCCCAGCCATAAAAAGTTCTCCTCCCCTCCCATCCCTGTGACTACTCCCTCCCTGTGGCCTTCTTAACTATGCATTCCTGTCTGTCCAGTTCTTCCCCCTATGTGAATGATGACCCCTTGATGTCTCGTGGCTGATTGATTTAAGGGGTGCATCTCCCTAGAGTAGATGGGTGCATTGCCCAGGGGTAGGTGTTCTGCATATTGGTCTTTCTACTGTTGGACTGAGAGCCAATCCATGGAAGTGAGTCCATTTCTAGGCCCAAGGGGTAATCCAGGGCCATGGTCTTTGGGGTTCCACCAGTCTCTATCCGACCAGTAATTCTGGTAATTTTTGTGTTTTTGAATTTTGTTCCACATCTTTCCTCACCCTCTATGCAGGATCTCCAGTATTTGAGACCATCCGCCTCTGCTGGTCTCAGTGTCATGAAGGCTGAGATCCTTGCAGTCAATCTTATCCTTGGATTAATTGTTTCCAGATGCCTTTGATTTTCTTCACTCTTAATTGTTCCAGGTGATAAGAGACCAATAGTTGCATCTTAGATGGCCACTGGAAAGCTTTTAAGACCCTAGTCACTACTCACCAAAGTAGGTTGTAGAATAAGAGTTTTATGTACCATATTGTGCCTATTGAGCATGATGTTCCCCAAGAGTATGGTTCTGAGCCTGCAGGCCCAGTGATTCTCTCTCTCAAGGTGTTTGTTTGTCTCTGAGAAGTTACTCCAACTTTGTCTTTTGTTGCTTCTATAATGTATGTGTCTAATTTTGTAGCACAAGTGCATATGTAAGATTATCTTCAGCTAAATCTATCCTTGGTTTAGGGTATGTTGAGTTCACCTACCCACACTTGATCTTCTCATCTATTGATGCATTTATCCCTAGCCTGGTGTCTGGTGCTAGTGGTAATGCAGTATTGTGCATGTAGTAGCATTTGCCTCTGTTTTCTATATTTTGTGTGCACTTTTCAGTATCCTTCCTTTCCCCAATGTCATCTTGCTGGTCACAGACTCTTTCCATACCTCCCTGTCCTCATGCAAATCAACATGTAACCCCCAACTAGTCTTAAATTTTCTTTCCCCTTGCCTCCCATCTCCAGTAACCAACAAAGTGAATTTCCTTTCCTGAGTAAACTTTTCCTTGACTTTTTAAAATAATGGGCTCATACAATATTTCTCCTTCTGTGATTGATGTATTTCACTCAGCATAATGTCATCTGGGTTCATCCACATTGTGAGATAATTTGTGTATTCTTCATTATTCTTTATGTTGCATGGTATTCCATTGTGTGAATGTACCATAGTTTGGTTATCCATTCATCTGTTAATGAGCATTTAGGTTGTTTCTATCCCTTTGCTATAGTGAGTTGTGCTGGGATGAACATGGGTGTGCATATGTCTGTGCATGTCCTGTCTCTCACCTCCTTAAGATATATTCCTAGTAACGGAATTGCTGGGTGAAATGGTATTTCTATTTTCAGTTTTTTAAGGAAATACCATATCATTTGCCACAATGGTTGTACCATTTTGCAGTCCCACCAGCTGTATATGAGAGGTCCAATGTCTCTGCAATCTTGCCAGCATGTTATTTTTTGTCTTGTTTAACTTTCTTATTATGGCTGGGGTGAGATGCCACCATTCTTGTTTTGATTTGCATCTCTCTATTGGTTAATGATTGTGAGCATTTACTCATATGTTTGTTGGCTGCCAGTATATCTTCTTTAGTGAAGTGTCTGTTCATGCCCCTTGCCCATTTTTGAAGTGGGTTGTTTGTCTTTTTGGTTGTTGAGGTGTTGAAGTTTTCTATAAATTTTAGAGACAGGTCCCTTGTCAGATATGTCATAGCCAAATATTTTCTGTATGTTCTCTTTTTACCCTTTTGGAGAAGTCTTTCAATGCACGTAAGAATTTAACTTTAAAAAGGACCCAGTCATCTAGCTGCTCTTTTACTCCTTGTGCATTTTGGGTTATGCTTGATAGTCTACGCTGTAGATCAGGGTCCCTAGATTTGCCCCTATTTTATTTTTGATGAGCTTTATAGTTTTGGGTTTTACATTTAAGTCTTTGACCCAACTTGAGATTGTTTTTGTGTATGGGATGAGGTATGGGTCTTGTTTCATTTTTCTGCAAGTGGATATCCAATTTTGCCAGCATCGTTTGTTAAAGAGTCTGTCTTTCCTGCACTTTATAGGTTTTGGCCCTTTTTCAAAGATCAGCTGTCCATGGATGGATGAGTCTATTTCTAGGTTTTTGATTCTGTTCTATTGGTCTGTCATTGTACCAATATCATGCTATTTTGACTACTGTGGCTGCATAGTAGGTTTTGAGATGCAGAAGTGTGACATCTCCTACTTTGTTTTTCTTCTTCAGCAGTTCTTTGCTTATCTGAGGTTTCTTTCCTTTCTATATGAAATTCGTGATTAGTTTTTCCATGTCCTTAAAAAATGTTGATGGAATCTGGATTGAGATTGCATTGAATGTGTACATCACTTTGTGTAGTACTGACATTTTCACAATATTCAGTCTTCTTATCCATGAACAAGGCATGTTCTTCTATTTATGTAGATTCCTTGTACTTTCTTGTAGTAGTGTTCTGTAGTTTTCTTTGTATAGATCTTTTGTGTCCCTGGAAAGATTTATTCCTATGTATTTTATCTTTTTGGTAGCTATTGTAAAGTAGCATAGTGGCTAAGGCACTTAACCGCTAACCAGAAGGCTGCTGGTTCAAATCCACCAGCCACTCCTCGGAAGGAAGATGGGGCAATCTACTTCCATAGTGATACTGCCTCGGAAACCCAAGGAGGGGTCGCTATGAGTCGGGTCCGAGTCAACAGCACATAACAACAACAACAACAATTGTAAATGGTATTTTTTCCTTATTTCTTTTTCAGAGGACTCTGTTGATAGAGGGATCCAACTGATTTTTATATCTTAACCTTGTATCCTGCCACTTTGCTGAACCATTCTATTAGTTCCAGTAATTTTTTTTTTTTTGCTGAGTCTCTTCGGTTTTCTATGTATAGGATCATGCCATCTGTGAATAGAGATAGCTTTACTTCTTTGCCAATTTGGATGCCTTTTATTTCTCTCTTATTGCTCTGGCTAAGACTTCCAGTGCAATGTTAAATAGAAGTGGTCATACAGGGCATCCTTGTCTGGTTCCCATTTGCAAGGGGAATGCTTTGAGTCTTTCTCCATTAGCAATAATGTTGGCTGTTGGTTTTGTAAATATACCCTTTATTATGTTGAGGATTTTCCCTTCTATCCCTAATTTGCTGAGAATTTTGAACAGGAATGGGTTTGGATTCATTGAATGCCTTTTCTGTGTCGATTGGTATGATCATATGGTTCTTTTCTTTATGTGGTGGATTACATTGATTGCTTTTCTGATGTTGAACCATCCTTACATACCTGGTATGAATCTCACTTGGTCATAATGTATTATTTTTTTGATGTGTTGTTGGATTCTGTTGGCTAGGATTTTGTTGAAGATTTTTGCATCTATATTCATGAGGGATATTGGTCTCTAGTTTTCCATTTTTAGTGGTGTCTTTCCCTTGTTTTGGTATCAGTGTTATGCTTGCTTCATAGAATGAAATTTGGGAGTATTCCATCTTTTTCTATGTTCTGGAATAGTTTGAGTAGTATAGGTGTCACCTTTTCCCTGAATATTTGGTAGAATTCTCCAGTGAAGTCATCTGAGCCAGGACTTTTTTCTGTGGGGAGTTTTTTTATGACCCGTTCAATTTCTTCTTTTGTTATGGTTCTCTTCAAGTAGTCTGTCTCCCAGTGGGATAGTTTAGGTAGGTCTTGTGTTTCTAGAAACTTGTCCATTTCTTTTAGATTCTCGAATCTGTTGGAGTACCACCACCACCCCAAAAAAACAAAACAAACTCACTGCCATTGAGTCGTTTCCAACTCATAGTGACCCCCATTGGGGGTCTGAGGCTGTAAATCTTTACAGAAGTAGATTAACCTGTCTCCCTTCTGCAGAGAAACTGGTGGGTTTGAACCACTGACCTCTCAGTTAGCAGTCAAGTGCCTTATCCACTACACCACCAGAACTCCCAGAGAACAGTTCTTCATAATATTCTATTATCTTTTTTATTTCAGTTGATTCTGTTGTGATATCTCCCTGTTTATTTGTTATTCATAATACTTGCATCTTCTCTGTCTTTTCCTTTATTAAATTTGCCAGTGGTTTGTCAATTTTGTTTATTTTCAAAGAACCAGCTTCTTGTTTTGTTTTGTTAATTTTCTCTATTTTTTTTTTTTTCCTGCTTCATTTATCTGCTCTGATCTTTACTATTTCCTTCCTTCTGGATACTGCAGGTTTCTTTTGTTGCTCTTTTTTGTTAGAGTTATTGATTTGAAGTCTTGATTTTTATTTTTCTTCTTTTTTGATGTGTGCACTTATTGCTATAAATTGTCCTCTGAAAACTGCTTTCACTATGTCCCCAAAGTTCTGGCAAGTTGTATCTTAATTCTCATTTGTTTCTGTTGTTGTCGTTAGGTGCCGTTGAGTCGCTTCCAACTCATAGCGACCCCATGCACAGCAGAACAAAACACCACATGATCCTGCACCAGCTCCATGATCCTTGCTATGCTTGAGCCCATCATGGCAGCCACTGTGTCAATCCATCTCATCAAAGGCCTTCCCCTCTTTCGTCAACCCTCCACCTTACCAAGCATGACATCCTTCTCCAGGGAATGGCCCCTCTGACAACAAGTAACCAAGTAGGTGAGACTTATACTTAACAGTACACTCCACTGTTTCTAGGTATTCTTTAATTTCATACTTTATGTCTCTTGTTATCCAGTAATTTTTGAGCAGTGTATTATTCAGTTTCCACATATTTGACTTTTTTTCCTTTGGTCTTCCTATTATTGATTTCTAATTTTATAGCATTGTGATCCAAGAAGATACTTTGTAGTATTTCAATGATTTTGAATTTATTG
Organism: Orycteropus afer afer; assembly: GCF_000298275.1. Classification (NCBI taxonomy): domain Eukaryota; kingdom Metazoa; phylum Chordata; class Mammalia; order Tubulidentata; family Orycteropodidae; genus Orycteropus; species Orycteropus afer. Next base: position 781,138 of record NW_006922335.1, read on the forward strand.
AGGTGTATTTTGTAACATATGGTCTATTCTGGAGAATGATACATGTGCACTGGAGAAGAATGTGAATTGTGCTTTTGTTGGGTGGAGTTCTCTGTATAAGTCTATGAGGTCAAGTTGTTTGTTTGTGTTGTTGAGTTCTGTATCTTTGTTGATTTTTTGTTATTGTTGTTTTCTAGTAGTTCTGTGCCTCCTTGAAAGTGGTGTGTTAAAGTCTCCTACTACTATTGTAGGAGCTCTGGTAGCATAGTACCTAAGGCACTTCACTGCTAACCAGAAGGCTGGTGGTTCAAACCCACTAGCCACTCCTCCCAAGGAAAGTTGGGCAATCTACTTCTGTAGTGATACCACCTCAGAAACCCAAGGATGGTTCACTATGAGTCAGGGCCAACTCAATGGCAAAATAACAACAAGAACAGCACTACTATTGTAGAGTTGTCTGTTTTTCCTTTAAATTCAGTTAACAAGGGCTGTATGTATTTTTGAGCTCTTTCATTGGGTGCATAGATATTTATTATGGTAATGTCTTCTTGGTCAAATGACCCTTAGCATCATATAATGTCCTTCTTTGCCCCTATGGAGTTTCTCATCTTGAAGTCTATGTTATCAGATATTAATATTGCCACTCCTGCTCTTTTTTGGTTGCCATTAGCTTGATATATTTTTTTTTACCCCTTAATTTTTAATTTCTTTTTATCTTTATGTCTAAGGTGGGTCTCCTGCAGGCAGCATATCGATGAGTCTTCTATTCTTGTCTAGTCTGCCACTCTCTTTCTCTTTACTGGTGCACGGTGCACTTAGTCCTTTCACATAGAGTGTAATTAGTGATAGGTATGAACTTATTGCTGTCATTCTATTGTGTTTTTTATTGTGTTGTTGGTGATTTCCTTGTTCCAAATACTTTTCTGTGCTGAGTTCACTTTGTTATCAAGTGTTATTTCTCTTTTCTTTATTATTGTTGGTTTTGTGCTTACTAAGCCCTTGTGTTTTTCTTCTTTCTGAGTTTGCTTAGAAGGATCATTCATTTTCTTCATGGTGACCCTGAAGTAAATTTTTATCTCCCTAAGTTTGGAACAGTCTGTTCTATAAAGACATTGTCCTGTCTTGGTCTCCATTTGGAAAATTTATTTTATTTTTTAAGAGCTTGTTTTACATTAAAAGTCACGCGTACATTTAGTTTCATTCCCCATTTGCCATGTCCAACCCTAACCCAGTCTCCTCCCCTCCCTACCCTGCAACACTCCCTCGTCAGCTCATAATTATGCACTCCTGTTTGTCCTGCATTTCCTCATTTTGAATGTTGATCCTTTGGTGTCCCATGGTCTATTGCTTTAAGAGATGTATTACCATTGAGTGTGTGGATGCGACATCCTGGTTTTTTTGTAATTAATTTTGTAATTAAAACTTTTATTCCTCTATTTGCTTTGTTGCTGGTGTCATCTGCACATTGACTCACTTATTTCTTTGTGTCCGTTTTTTTATGAGCTTATTTTGAGCATCTATTTCTAGTTCGGTTTCTAAGTGGTGGTGTCAAGTGTCTTGATTTTAATTTGTTGTTCTCTGTTCTGTGTTCTCTATTGGAAGGACTCCCTTTAGCATTTTTGTAGGCTTGGTCTGTTTTTCACAAATTCCCTTGATTTCCATTTTTTGAGAATGCTTTAATTTCACCCTCATATTTGAGGGATGGTTTGGCTGGATGTAAAATTCTTGGTTGGCAAGTCTTGCCTTCCTGTCTGCATGGTTTCTGCTGGTTGTCCACTGTAGGTGACATTTCTTTTTTCCTGAGTTGCTCCCAAGATTCTTTGTCTTTGGTTTTTGGAAAGTTTGATTATGATATGTCTTGGTGACTTTCTCTTGGGATCTATCCTGTATGGGGTTTGTTGAGCTTCTTGGATGGATATCTTTTCTTTCTTCATGATATGGGGAAATTTTTCTGTTAGCAAGTCTTCGACAATTTTCTTAGTGGGTTTTTTTTTTTTTCTTCCTCTTGTTCTGGTATTTTAGTCAAGTGTATGTTGTTTATTTTCATGTCATCTGTTTTGGTTACCTAGTGCTGCTCTGTCAAGAATATACCACAAATGGAATGGCTTGAACAAACAGGAGTTTATTCTATTACAGTTTTGGAAGCTAGAAGTCTGAGTTCAAAGTGCCAGGCCCTACGGGTTGGGTGAAAGCCCCTCAACCTTGGGCTTCAGCTCTGCCTCCTGCTCCTGGCCCACTGAAGCTGGAGGCTTTTCTTCACTCAGACAGCTGCTGGCTGCTGAGGCTGACAAACCCAAGGTTGACAATTAAAAAGGCACAGTTCCAATGTTACCAAACAACATGGCAGGCCACTAGTTCAAGTCCAGATGAAGTCACAAGATCAGCAGTGGATGGCAGGCTGTTGAACAATGACTCAGCTACATGCAGAGTTTAACCATGCCATAAGCTAGAGACTACCCCAAGGCTTCACCTTATGTACAGGAAGCAGACCACATCCCTAAAGCAGCTACTTAACTGCTTGTGGTAGATCCCACCATGGAGTTGAGTGCCAGTCTTATCATGGAGAATAACTACCACCAGCAGCCCAGCCACTCAACCAGGCCCAGCCAAGTTGACACACAACTTTAACTACCACATCATCTCACATAACTCTTAGACTCCCTTCATTTCTCTTAAATATTTGTTCTGATTTTTTTTTTCATACAGGCTGGTATCAAGGGATTTGTCTTCTAGCTGGGAAATGCATTCTTCAGCCAATTCTAGTCTACTCTTTTGTCCTTCCACTGTTTGTCTATCTCCATAATTTTAGTGTTCATCTTCTGAATTTCTGATTGCTGTTTTTGTATGAGTTCTAATTGTATATTTATCTTGTTATTTTTGTTCTTTAATGAGTTTCCTGAATTCTTCCAGGGTAATGTCTGTCTTCTTATTGTTTCCGTTGATGGTTTCCTTGCGCTCTTGTTGTTGTTGTTATTACATGCTGTTGAGTCGGACCCGACTCATAGCGACCCCTCCTTGGGTTGCTGAGGCAGTAACACTACGGAAGTAAATTGCCCCATCTTCCTTCTGAGGAGTGGCTGGTGGATTTGAACAACCAGACTTCTGGTTAGCAGTCAAGTGCCTTAGGCACTATGCTACCAGAGCTCCCTTGAGCTCTTAAAGGGTCCTATATATTTATACCTCCTGAAATCCTTCTAAGATGGTTCTATTGCTTATTCTTCTTCCACAATAGACAATTCTTTAGCTGGGTTTTTATTTTTATCATCTTGTCCTGTTTTTTTGTTTGTTTGTTTCTTTGTTTGAGGTTCTCTGTTGTTTCCTAGACATTTTGAAGTTATTGTCTTAATTAAATTGTTAGTTATATATTGTGGGTGGCTAGTCTGAGTCCCCAGTAACTGTGGGTTCTGTGATGTGTGTGTGTGTGTGTGTGTGTGTGCGTTTCTTCCTTCCCTCCTCCTCGACCTTTTGTATTTCTAATGACTCCTCTCCATCTCCATCTCTGCCAGCTTGGTGAGTTCTTTTATTTTTCCCAGTCATTTAAACTGATCTATTTCTTTGCCTTCACTGACTCTAGTACTTTATCTTCTCCTTAGTTGCTTATAACTCCAGTATCATTACTTGTATCTGCTTTACCTAGTTACTCAGAATCTCAGTTGGAGGAGAGACTAAACATGCAGGATAGCTATATGACACCATCTTCCTTCTGCAATCAAATACAAATGATTTTTGTATGTTGATCTTATATCCTGCCACTTTCCTGAATCTTTCAATTACTTCCAGTAGTTTTCTTGCTTAGTCTCTTGGGTTTTCTATGTATAGACTCATGTCATCTGCAAATAGAGATAATTTTACTTCTTCTTTGCCAATTTGGATGCCTTTTACTTCTCTTTTTTGCCCAATTGCCCTGGCTAGGACTTCCAATAAAATATGGAATAGAAGTGGTGATAGAGGGCATTCTTGCCTGGTCTGTTCACAAGGGGCATGTTTTCATTCTCTCCCCATTGAAAATAATGTTAGCTGTTGGTTTTGCACATATGCCCTTTGTTATGTTGAAGAATTTCCCTTCTATTCCTATTGTGCTGAGAGTTTTATCAGGAATGGTTGCTTTTCTGAATCAATTGATATGATAATGTGGTTCTTTTCCTTTGTTTTATTTATGTGGTGGATTATGTTGATCTGCCCTAGCATACCTAATATGAATCCCACTTTGTCATGGTGTATTATTTTTTTGAAGTAATAAGGAACTCTGGTGGCATAGTGCCTAAGGTATTTGACTGCTAACCAGAAACTTAGTGGTTCAAACCCACCAGTCACTCCATGGAAGGAAGATGGGGTGATCTAGTTCCATAAAGATTTATCACTTCAGAAGACCAGTGGGGGTTGCCATGATTCCAAATTGACTCAACGGTAGTGGGTAATGTTGGATTCTATTGTCCAGGATTTTGTTGAAGATTTTTGTGTTTATATTCATGGGGGATATTGGTCTGTAGTTTTCCTTTTTAGTGGTGTCTTTGCCTGGTTTGGTGTCAGGGTTATGCTTGTTTCATAGAATGAATTTGGAGTATGCTATCCTTTTCTATGTTTTGGAGCAGCTTGAGTAGGATAGGTGTCACCTCTTTTCTGAATGTTTGATAGAATTCTCCAATGAAGCCATCCAGGCTAGGATTTTTTGTGTGGGGAGGTTTTTTTATAACCTCTTCACTTTCTTCCTTTGTTATAGATCTGTTCAAATTTTCTACCCAGTCCATGCTAGATTATGTAGGTCTTCTGTTTCTAGAGATTTGCCCATTTCTTCTAGGTTTCTGAATTTCTTGAAATATGATTTTTCATAGTATTCTGTTATTATCCTTTTTATTTCAGTTGGTTCTGTTGCGATGTTGCCCATTTCATTTATTATTTTGTTATTTGTATCTTCTCCTTCTTTTACTTAAATTTGCCAGTGGTTTGTCAATTTTGTTAATGTTTTTGAAGAACCAGCTTCTAGTTTTGTTGATTTTTTCCTGCTTTATGCTATGATCTTCATTATTTCCTATCTTCTAGAGACTGAAGTCTCTTACTGTTGCTCTTTTTCTAATTGCTGGACTTGTTGGGTTAAGATGTTGATTTTTATTCTTCTTTTTTGATGTGCACATTAATTGGTATAAATTTACTTCTGAGTACTGCTTTTACTGTGTTCCAAAGGTTTTGGTAAGTTATGTTTCCATCATTTGTTTATAAGAATTTTTTTTTTTTTTAATTTCACACTATATTTCTTCTGTTGCCTAGTGGTTCTTGAGCAATATGTCATTCAGTTCCATGTTCTTTTTCCCTTAGTCTTCCTATTGTTGATTTTTATTTTTATAGTGTTATGATCCAAGAAGATGGTTCATAGTATTTCAATGTTTTTCAGTTTATTGAGGCTTGTTTTATGACCTAACGTACAGTCTATTCTGAAGAACTATCCATGTGCACTGGAAAAGAATGTGTATTGTTTTTGTTGGGTGGAATGCTCTGTAAATACCTATGAGGTCAAGCCGGTTGGTTGTGTTCTTCAGATCTTCTGTCCCTTTGTTGAGTTTTTTTTTTTTTTGTAGTTGTTCTGTCATACCACAAAAGTGGTGTATTAAAATCTCTTATTGTTGTAGTATTCTCTATTTCTCCTTTCAATTCAGTTAATGTTTGTTTTCTGTATTTAGGAGCTCTTTTCATTGAGTGCATAGATATTTATTACGGTTATGTCTTCTTCATCTATTGACCCTTTTATCATTGTATAATACCCTTTCTTGTACCTTATGTTAGATTTTGCTTTGAAATCTATCAGAAATTAATATTGCCACTCCTGCTCTTTTTTTGGTTGCCATTAGCTTGATTTATTTTTTTTCTATACCTTGATTTTTAATTCATTTGTATCTTTGTGTCTAAGGGGAATCTCTTACAAGCAGCATATTGATGGGTCTTGGTTTCTTATCCAGTCTGCCACTCTCTTTCTCTTGTCTGGTGCATGCAATCCATTCACATTTAGTGTAATTAATGATAGGTGTGAATTACTGCTGTCATTCTTTTGTGTTTTGGTGGTTGTGGCGCTGATCATTTGTTATTCCAAATAGTTTTCTGTGCTGAGTTCATTTTGTTATCAAATTTTCTTTCCCTTTTCTTCACTAGTTGTCCTTGTGATTTTCTCTTTTCTTATTTTGGTTAGAACATTTATTAAGTGATTTTCTCTTTTCTTATTTTGGTTAGAACATTTATTACTTTTCCTTGTGGATACCCTGTAGTAAATACTTATCTCCCTAAGTGTGGAACAGCCTGTTCTATATTGACATCATCCTTACTTCCTCTCCAAATGGAAGTTTTGTAATTATACTATTCATTCCCTCTATTTGTTTTGTAGATATCATTTACAGATTTACTTCTATGATTCTCTATTTTCTGCTTATAAGCTTATTTTGGATTTGAGAATTATTTTCCTAGGTTGGTTTCTGGGTGGTGTTGTCACATGCCTTAATCTCAGATTGCTATCTTGAGTTGGTTTTCTGTTGGAAGAATTCCCTTTAGCAAATCTTGTAGGATTGGTCTGGTTTTTAAAAATTCCCTTAATTTCTGTTTGTCTGGGAATATTCTAATTTTGCCATCATATCTGAGGGACTGTTTTGCTGGATATATAATTCTTGGTTGGAATTTTTTTTCCTTCAAGATTTTGTATATGCCATTCCATTGCCTTCTTGCCTACATGGTTTCTGCTGAGAAATCAGAGTTTAATCTTACTGATTGCCCTTTGTAGGTAACATTTCATTTTTTCCTGAGCTACTCTCAAAATTCTTTCTTCTTTTTTGGTTTTGGGAAGTTTGATTATGATGTGTCTTTGTGACTTTTTCTTGAGGTCTATCCTATATGGGGTTTGTTGAGCTTCCTTGATGGATATCTTTTCATCTTTCATGATAGTAAGGAAGTTTTCTGTTAGTAAGTTTTCAATGATTCTCTCTGATTTTTGTTGTTGTTGTTTTGTTTTGTTTTTCCTTCTTAGGTTCTAGAATCCCAATCAGATATATGTTATTTCTTTAGATATCATCCCATATTAGATTTTCTTCATTTCTCTTAATTCTCTTTTCTGATTTTTCCTCATAAAAGCTTCTGTCAAGGGATTTATCTTCCAGCTGGAATATGCATTCTTCAACCAGAGATAGTCTACTTTTTTGTCCTTCCAATGTGTTATCTATCATGTTTTTAATGTTCATCTTCTGGATATCCAGTTGCTGTTTTTGTATGATTTCTAATTGTCTATTTATTTTGTCCTTTTATTCTTGTATGATTTTCTGAATTCTTCAAGGGTATTGTCTGTCTTTTCCTTGCTTCTGTTTATGGTTTCCTTGAGCTCCTGGAAGGTATATATATATATATATATATATATATATATATACACACACACACACACACACACACACACATATGTATATGTATGTATGTATGTGTGTATGTGTGTGTGTGTGTATATATATATATATATATATACAACCAAACCAAACTCACTGTTACATATATAGGAGCTCTGGTGGTATAGTGCCTAAGGCATTTGACTGCTAACCAAAAGGCTGGTGGTTCAAACCCACCAGCCACTCCTCGGAAGGAAGACTGGGCTATCCATAGTGATACTGCCTCAGAAACCCAAGGAAGGGTCGCTATGAGTCAGATCTGATTTGAAGGCAGTGATTTTGGTATCATACACACACACACACAGACATACACATATACATACATATATATGTATGTATATATGTATGTATATACACACACACACACGCATATATAATTACTTCTCAGGTAGTTTGATTACTTGTTCTTCCCTGAGGCAATTTCCTAGTTCTTCATTTTGGTCACTTGCTTGTGCTATTTTGTCCTGGTTCTTCATTTGAATTGAAGTTGTCTTTTGTCTCCGAGACATTATGAAGTTGTTGTTTTTATTTGTTGATTGCATATCACTTTGTTTCAATACAGCTAAATGAGAGGGACAGGTGTGCTTCTTTTGTTGTTAACTTGGCAGCACTGAGGCACTCCTCAGTTGTGGTAGTTAAGTTTGTGTGTTAACTTGGCTGGGCCTGGATGAGTGGCTGGGAAGCTGGATGTAGTTATTCCCCATGATGAGATAGTAATTAACTTCATGGTGGAATCTATTGGAGCAGCTGAGTATCTGCTTTAGGGATGTGGGATGCTTCCAGTATATACGAAACAACTTTGAGGAAGGTCTCCAGCTGATAGTATGCTTGAACCTTGTATGTAGCTGAGTCATTGGTCAGCAGCCTGCCATATTGCCCTGACAATCTTGGGACATTTAATGGACTTGAATTGATGGCCTGCCACGTGGTTTGGTAATATCGGGACTGTACCTTTTTACTTGTCAACCTTGGGTTTGTTAGCCTCAGCAGCTAGCAGCCTCCTGAGTGAAGAGATTCCTCTTGCTTCAGTGCACCGGGAGCAAGAGGCAGAGTTGAAGTCCAAGGTTGAGAGGCTTTCACCAGCCCCTAGAGCCTGGCACCAGGAACTCAGACTTCTAGCCTCCTGAACTGTTAGAGTGGTACTAAGTAACCAAAACATCAGCTATCTCCACATTGGTGCAATACTTGATGGGACGGTGGGTGTGGGTCTCTGACATGAAGAGGAGCTACAGTTGGAATGAACAGGTGTTGTCCACCATCTAATGTTGATCAAGTGGTATAGGAGTTGATAGTGGAGCTCATTCATTGGGTGAGGTGGTCAGTGCAGTAGCAATGGCTGGCTAGTGGAGAGTTAATGCCCTCTTCCTATTGGATGGCAAGAAAAGAAAAGTTTTTCAAGAAAAGGAAGAATAAGAGAAGGAAAGAAAAAAAGTTAGAGTAAAAAAAAATCTAGAAAAATGAGGGTGGTTGAGCTTGAAATTTTCCCCTGTCTGTCCACCCTGTGTCTCTACTACTGTGTGGATGCTGTGAAGTATTTATTTATTTATTTTCGCTCATCATCAACGTCTGTGTCTCTCTTCAAGATGTCCCTATTTCTGGTTGAGCTTGAATTTTTCCCTATCTGTCCACCCTGTGTCTCTATTACTGTGTGGATGCTGTGAAGTTTTTTTTTTTTTTTTTTCTCCCTCCTCATCAACTTCTGTGTCTCTCTCTTCAAGATGTCCCCATTCTGATGATCCTGACCCCTTCTTTCTCCCTAGTCATTGATCTCACTCCATTTTTTCTCTAATCATCATCCAATCTAGTCCTTTATCTTCTCATTTGATGTGCCAAATTCCAGGATCATTATTTGCATCTGTTTCATTCAGTTTCTCATCTCTGTTGTGAGGGTTTTGGTGGAATTTGTTAGCCAGATGCCAACTTATCTTCACCTCCCATCTAGTGGTTTTTAATCATAATCTAAAATTCAATCTGACAATGACTATTAAGGATTTACATGATATGGACTCTGCCTCTCTCCATCCCATTTTATAGTACTTTCCCCAAGACACTACTCATACTCACATTAGGGTGTTTTCCTCAAATATGTCAAACTCTTTCTACTCATTGCCTTTACTCTTCCTATTCCTTCTGTCTGGAATATGCTTTTCCAGATTTGTGTCCAGCTAATTCTTCCTTCTCACTGAGATTCAGCTCAAGTGTCACCCCTTCAAAGGAGTTCCCTACCTGGTTAATCTCAAAAAGCTCCCCAAGTCACTATCCTATGACCTTGATTAATTTTCTTCATAGCCCTTCTCACTATCTGATATTATCTGCTGATGATTTGGCAATTTGTATGTGTTCTTTAATTCCTCATTAGAGTATGAGCCATAGGAGCTACAAGGTTGGTATTTGTGTTGTTTCTCAGCATCCACAGTGCCTAGAATGGTGCCTGTCACATGGAATGTACTCAATAAATATTGGTCGCATAAATTAAGAAATCTTAGAGATAGCCATTGTTCACATTTTGTATAACTATCTCTGTGTGTGTGTGTGTGTGTGTGTGTGTGGAGAGAGAGAGAGAAAGAAAGAGTTTATAGGTGTTACATATTTTACATATTATTCCTCAAAGCTTTTCCCAACTCTACATCTACCTAGTTCACACATCCAATATCTCTCACCTGACTGCAAGAGCCTCATAATTTGATCTCCCCTCTTTAGATATAGATACATAGATTTAGATGTTCAGTGAAGGTTCATAGAGAAAGATGTGATCAGATTTGGTAGTCTTAGGGCCATAAATGCCCTCCATACAGATGGGGGAGGGGCTGAAAGAGGCAGAAGCTACAGGATAAGACCAGATCCTGAATCAAAGTTAGGGTGGAGCAGAGTGGAACTATAGGTTTAAAAGATGTTGTGACGTCTGAGGTAGAATTGATGGCTTTGGCTAGGGGCGGGGATGAAGTAGAAAATACCTGCTGTCTAGAGACATTTGGAAACCCACTAGTCAGTGTTACAAAATCCTGTTGGTCCCAGCCAGGTAGGACCAGAGTCTGTGGGATCATGTCAGCTGTGATCCCTTCTCTACACACTAATTTTAATGTCTTCGTTTACCCTCTAAGTGTACTCTTAAATGCCAGGTTCTATAAATTCATTTTCCTCTTACACTGCTCACAATAATCCCAGGAGGAGATTGGAATTATTATAAATTCCAATTTAGACATGATAAACTAAGGGTAGATTACCCTCATGAGACCAAGACTAGTATCTTCAACTTCTCTGGCTCCAAACTCCATTCTGTGGAGTTTAAAATTTATGACTCTCAGATCTCTCCTTCTCTCTTTCTTTCTCTCTCTGTGTCTCTTTCTCTCTCTCCCTTTATTTCTCTTTGTCTCCTTCTCTCTATATATCTATCTTTCTCTCACACACACAAATGTTGAAGAGGAACAAGACATGCATGTTTTACACTACATAACCCCAATGGAGGAATCAATCAGCAAATATTTGTTAAACATTTTAATGATTAGTTGTTCAGGGCATCCTGTCAGTGCTATGAGAAATACAAAAGAAACATAAGATGTGGTCCTTGCCCCTCAGGAATCAACTGATTAGTCAGTGATATAAAACTAATACATAAAACAAGTAGTACAGAATAGAAAATCTATAATTAAGAATGAAATTAGTCTGTGCCTTTGTGTGTGACAGTTTTGGAGGACAGAGAAAGCACAGGTCAGGGTCAGCAAAGGTGGTCTGATGGATGCAAATAACAGCTTTTTTATTTCACACCAGGCGGCCACTGGCCATATATAGGACTGGCCTAAGCCTGGCCATTCAGCTTCAGGGAGCTACCCTATGAAGAAGCCATTTTACACCAAAAGACCCTCTCTACCAAATATTCCTTTAGCTAGTTAAGATTTATCAAGTTTTCAGCATGTAAGCCACAAGAATATGCAACAACCTATTTTATCAGTTGGAGTCCTTAGTTGCAAACAGAATCACTCAAGCTAGTTTAAACAGAAAAGGAATTTATTGAGGAATCCTAGGCAGTATCACTGACAAGATCTTCAGAAGGGCTAGAGAATCAGGGTCAGAAGCTGACCAGCCAAGAATGATTCCTAAGTTATACCATCAAACTGTGCCCATGGAGATGCTATTGACCTGGCCCCTAGGCTCAGACATGTTAGCCCACATTCATGATGCTAGGCATGGGATGTTACAGTCAGAACATGCCATAGCCATTTCTGACAGCTGGATGTCTCTCAGCATCCTGCACAGCACCTTCTTCTTTACAGTTTTTCCTTCCAAATGGATGTCTGGCAGTGGGTTGGCAGAGTCTTGTTCATATACCCATGGTCTAGCTGCAAGGGAAGCTAAGAAACTGAGTTCAGAGAGTCAGGAGTCAAAACATGGAGAATTCTCAAAACATATATAAGTACTCAAACGAGATAGGTAGTTCCAAAGCTTGACAAACATCCACCAGAACCAACACTCACTGAATGTGTTGCATCGCAAAGTTTGAAATGCCCTTAGGCAAATCAGCTTTATAGACTTCAAAATGTATCCAACAAATCAAAAAATAGGACATTATCTATACTCAATGGGAATAAAATTAGTGGGAAAGTAGTTAGTAGGTGAATTGACACCAGGGCAACAACCAATCAGTTGCTGTTGCACCAACTCTGACACATGGTGAGGTCATATGTGTCATAGTAGAACAGTGCTTCATAAGATTTTCAATGATTGGTTTATTGGAAGTAGATCATCAGGACTTTCTTCCTTGGTGCCTCTAGGCAGAATTGAATCTTCAATCTTTAGGTTAGCAGCTGGTGTTATTGTTCTTGTTGTTAGGTGTCATCGAGTTGGGTCTGACTCATAGGGACCCTATGCACAGCAGAACAAAACACTGCCCAGTCTTGTGCCAGCATCATGATCCTTCCTATACTTGAACCCATCCTTATAGCCACTGTGTCTATCCATCTCGTTGAGGGCCTTCTCCTGCTTCATTGACCTTCCACTTTCCTAGCATGATATCCTTCTCCAGGGAATGGTTCCTTCTGACAACATGACCAAAGTAGGTGAGACAAAGTCTGGCCATTCTCACTTCCAAGGAGTATTCCAGCAGCACTTTTTCCAGGACAAATTTGTTAGTCATTTTAACAGTCCATGGTACTCTTAACATTCTTCTCTAACATCACAACTCAAAAGCATCAACTCTTCTTTGGTCTTCCTTATTCATTGTCCAGTTCTCACATGCATTAGAGGCAATTGAAAATACCATGGCTTGGCTCAGGTGCACCTCAGTCTTCAAGGAGATGCTCTTCAGCACTTGAAAGAGGTCTTTTGCATCGGATTTGCCCAATGCAATACATCATCGGATGTCTTGATGGCTGCTTTGATTGGTATTGATTGTAGAACCAAATAATATGAAATCCTTGACAACTTCAATATTTTCTCCATCCACCGTGAAGCTGTTTATTAGACCAGTTGTGAGGACTTTTGTTTTCTTTATATTGAGGTGTAATCCATACTGCAGACTGTAGTCTTTAATCTTCATCAGTAAGTGCTTCAAGTCATCCTCACTTTCAGCAAGCAAAGTTGTGTCATCTGCATATCACAGGTTGTTAATGAGTCTTCCTCCAATCCTGATGCCACATTCCTCTTCATATAATTCAGCTTCTCGGATTATCTGCTTAGCATACAAATTGAATAAATATGGTGAAAAGATACAACCTTGACTCACTCCCTTCTTGATTTTGAACCATGCAGTATCCCCTTGTTCTATTAGAAAGACAGCATCCTGAGCTATGTGCAGGTTCCTCATGAGTACAATCAAGTGTTCTGGAATTCCCATTCTTCTCAATGTTATCCACAATTTGTTATGATCTACACAATCAAACGCTTTTGCATAGTCAGTACAACACAACTAAACATCTTTCTGGTATTCTTTGCTGTCAGCTAAGATACATTTGACATCAGCAATGATATTCCTCGTTCCATGTCCTCTCTGAATCCAACTTGCACTTCTGGAAGCTCTCTGTCATATGCTGCTGCAACCATTTTTGAATAATCTTCAGTAAGATTTTACATGTCTGTGATATTAATAATATTGTTTGATGATTTCCACATTCTGTGGGATCACTTTTCTTTGGGGTACAAATATGGATCTCTTTCAGTCTGTTGGCTAGGTAGCTGTCTTCCAAATCTCTTGGCATAATCAAGTGAGTGCCTCCAGTGGGGCATCTGTTTGTTGAAACATCTCAATGGGTATTCTGTCAATTCCTGGAGCCTTGTTCTTTGCCAATTCCTTCAGTCCATCTTTGACTTCTTCCTTCAATACCATTGGTTCTTGATCATATGCCACCTCCCGAAATGGATGAACATTGACCAATTTTTTTTTGGTACAGTGAGTCTGTGTATTCCTTCCATCTTCTTTTGATGCTTCCTGCATCATTCAATATTTGCCCATGGAATCTTTCAATATTGCAACTTGAGGCTTAAATTTTTTCCTCAGTTCTTTCAGCTTGAGAAATGCTGAGCGTGTTCTTCCCTTTTGATTTCCTAACTCCAGGTCTTTGCACATTTCATTATAGTAACTGTCTTTGTCTGCTTGAGCTGCTCTTTGAAATCTTCTGTTCAGCTCTTTTATCTGGTCATTTCTTCCATTTGCTTTTGCTACTCTTTGCTCAAAGGCAACTTTCAGAGTCTCTTCTGATATCCATTTTGGTCTTTTTTCCCTTTCTTGTCTTTTTAATGACCTCTTGCTTTCTTCATGGATGATATTCATGATGTTATCCCACAATTCTTCTGGTTTTCAGTCATTGGTGTTCAATTCATCAAATCTATTCTTTATAGGGTCTCTAAATTCAGGACGGATATTATCAAGGTCATATTTTGGCTCTCATAGACTTGTTTGAATTGTCTTCAACTTTAATTTGAACGTCCATATGAGCAGTTGATGGTCTGTTCCACAATCAGCTCCTGGCCTTGTTTTGGCCAAAGATATTGAACTTTTCCATTGCCTCTTGCCACAGATGTAGTCAATCTGATTCCTGCATGTTCTGTCTGGTGAAGTCCACATGTATAGTCATCATTTATGTTGTTGAAAAAAGGTATTTGCAATGAATAAGTCATTGGTCTTGCAAAGTTCTGTCATGCACTCTTCAACATTATTTCTAGCACCAAGGCCGTATTTTCCAACTACTGGTAACTCTTCCCTGTTTCCAACTTTTGCATTCCAGTCACCAGTGATAATCAACACACCTTTATTGCATGTTTGGTCAATTTCAGATTGCAGAAGTTGGTAGAAATCTTCAATTTCCTCATCTTTGGTTTTGGTGGTTGGTGCATAAATTTGAATGTTAACTGGTCTTCCTTGTAGTTGAATGAATATTATCCTATCACTGACAGTGTTGTACTTCAGGACAGATCTTGAAACAGTCTTTGTGATGATGAATGCCATACCATTCCTCTTCAATTTGTCATTCCTGGCATAGTAGATCATATGGTTGTCTGATTCAAAATGGCCAAAACCAGTCCATTTCAGCTCACCAATGCCTAGGATATTGATCTTTATTCATTCCATTTCATTTTTAACAACTTCCCATTTTCCTAGAGTCATATTTCATACATTTCATGTTCCAATTATTAATGGATGTTTGCATCTGTTCCTACTCATTTTGAGTCATACCATATCAGCCAATGGAGGTCCTGAAAGCTTTACTCTATCCATATCATTAAGGTCTTCTCTACTCTGAGGAGTCAGAGTAAAATTCAAATTCTGAGTGCCTTCCGACCTGATGGGTTCATCTTCCGACACTATATGGGACAATGTTTTAGGGCTATTCATAAAGTTTTCCAGTAATATACCAGACCATGTTTCACTGCTATGCATAAGGTTTTCACTGGCCAAATTTGAGAAGTGGATGGCCTCTTCCTTCTTCCAAGTCTGTCTTAGCCCAGAAGCTCTGCTAAAACCTCTCCACCATGAGTAACCCTGCTGGCATTTTGCAATATTGTGGCATAGCCTTCAACCTCACATCAACACACAAGCCACCACAGGATGACAAATGGACAGACAAGTTCATCTCCCTTAATTGTTCCTAACCCCTCTGCACCTGCTTACCTCATGCCCCAGCCTTAAAATAGAGCCACCACCCCCCCAAGCCCAAAGCAACCTCCAAGCCCCGGGCCTGCCTTCCTCATGCCCCTGCCTTAATAAAGAGCCAGGTTTGCAGCTGAGTACATTTGTGTCACCCGCTCCACACACATTCTGTAATCCAGCACCTGTCCATAGACACAGTGTCACAGTAGATGAGGAAAAGGCCACTGTGAAATATTGCCAGAAGGACCTTCTCTAACACACATGAAGGCTATCATGTCTGATCCTGTTGTACTGATGGGAATAAAGCCATAGATATTTCCCCCAATCGTTTCTTGTAAGAAGATCATGTTGGCATGCTATGGTTGACATGGGAATGCTTATTGGTGTTGGGTAAGCACTTGACCTTTCTTTTCCCCAGTTTCCTTATCTGTAAAATAGAGATCATGAAGTAGAATATATAAAGTATTTTTTTAAATTCACAGCCTGGTACAGAGTAGACCATAAATACCATCCCTAAACACATCTCCCAAACAGCTCTGGTGGTGTAGTGGGTAAGGCATTTAGCTGCTAACCAGAAGGTTACTGGTTCAAACCTACCAGCTGCTTCATGGGAAGAAGATGAGGCAATCTATTCCTTAAAGATTTACAGCTTTAGAAACCCAGTGGGGCTTGCTATGAGTCAGAATCAACTCAACGACAGTGGGTTTGGCTTGGTTTTGGAAACACATCTCCCATAATACCAAGGCCTCAAAGCAATCAGAACTCAGTGATAAAAGAAAAGCCCAGGTGGAGAGAATAGCAAATACAGAGTCTCAGGGACACAGGAGAGCTTGGTGGATTTGAAAGGCATTCAGATTCTGGTGTGGAGAGATGATTGCAGTGGAGAATGGTGGAATGGAGCCTGGGCAGGAAGGCAGGTCTCAGCTGAAGAAAAGGAAAGTAATAGAATCTCATCAGTACTTAAACAGAGACCCAGCATATGGGCTGGATGCAATGTGGAGGACAGATTTAGATCAGAGTCCTGGAAAAAGATGCTGAAGGCCTGTGGCAGACGGACTGAGAAGAGGTGAAGAAAGTGAGAAAAATGTAAGAGGTAGACTGAACAAGACAAGAAAAGTGATTGAATGTGAGGGGTAGGAAGAAAGATGCTAAGAGAACATTCACAACCTAAATCACTCTAGAAGAGTAGTGTACCAAGGAGTGGGGACAGTTGGCAGTGCTGTAGAGATTTTATAAAAAATAATAAAACCTTTAGTCAGTCTTTTTTTTTTTTTTTTTATCATCATGGGCTGGTATTCTAAAGAATGTCAGTAACAACATATTTCTTTCTGAATTAGAGGGGAACACATCCATTGCACCCCCTTCTGGCCCCTTGTACTGTAGTAGGATCACCTGGGAGCTTTTAAAAATCCATATGTCATACAGTCAACAGACATTAATGGCATCTTTTCTTCCATTATAATGTTGTTGTTGTTGTTATATGCCATCGAGTCAGATCTGACTCATAGCGACCCCTCCTTGGGTTTCCAAGGCAGTATCACTAAGGAAGTAGATTGCCCAACCTTCTTTCCGAAGAGTGGCTGGTGGGATTGAACCATCAGCCTTCTGGTTAGCAGTCAAGTGCCTTAGGCACTACATTACCAGAACAAAAATACAACATATGTAGGAACTTAAACTGTTCAAAGGAACTCAAAACTGGAATGAGTTGGGATGTTCAATAGTGCTTCACAAATTTCAGTCTCTCTTAGGTTAATCTGTAAACTTTAAATGAAATTAAATTTTTTAAAAAGTGTGATTTAAAAGAATAAAAGCATGCTGATTCTAACATTCATATGGGAAAGAAAACAAGTTAAGACTATCCCTGAATATCTGCAAACCATGGAAATAAACTTGTCTTTTAATATTAGAGTGGTGAAGCCTTTTCTGAAAAAGAATAAACCCCTAAATGTACTACAAGGAAAGGCCAATAAAAGAGTCTCTATTAAGCAAAGTCAAAAGGCAACCTAGATAAAAATATATTCAGAGACAAAAGGCTCATTTTTTACTATATAAAGAGCTTCTTCAAATTAATAAGAAAAAGAAATCCAACAACCTGTGGGTAAAGGATGTAGAAAAGGAACAAATGGCTATTTAGTACACAAAAAGATGATAAATATTACCTAGAATAATGAAAATGAAAATTTAAAATGTAGTGATATACCATAGAATATCCATATACCTACAAGGAAGACCAGTTAATACTATTATTCAAATCTGTTTATGAACCACCGAAACCAAAGATGAGGAAATCGAAGATTTCTACCAACTTCTGCAGTCTGAAATTGACCAAACATGCAATCAAGATGTGTTGATTATCACTGGCAACTGGAATGCAAAAGTTGGAAACAAAGAAGAGTTACCAGTAGTTGGAATACCAGTAGTTATTTTTGCTTGACAAAAATAAAATAAGAAGACACTTTACTATAGGGAAAGTACTCTTTCTCCCACCGCACAGTTGGTGGGAGAACACATCCTCATGAGGTCTACTTCACATCTGTCAATTATAAGTAAACTACCCTCTGACCCTGTAATCCCATTTATCTTCCAGATAGACCCACACATGCTTGCTGTGTAAGATTATTTACTGGGGCATCATTTGTCATAGCAAGATTGGGACCAACCTAAATCCTAATGGCTAAGTCACATCCATACAATGGAATTACTCATCAGCCATAAAACCAAAACCAAACCCACTGCCATTGAGTCCATTCCAATTTATAGCAAACCCCATCGGGTTTCCAAGGCAGTAAATCTTTAGGGAAGTAGATTGCCCAGTCTTGCTTCTGTGAAGTGACTGATGGGTTTGAACCACCAGCCTTCTGGTTAGCAGTCAGATGCCCTAGACACTGTGCTACCAGAACTCCTTATCAGCCATGGGTGGAGGTGGGGGTGGGGTGGGGAGGAAAGTTGCTTTCAAAGAATTAATATAGAATGATCTGCAAGATACAGTTGTCAAGAAAGTAGGATGTAGAACAGGGTAAGTAACTCTCGTAGCATAGTGCCTAAGGCATTTGACTGCTAACCAGAAGGCTGGTGGTTCAAGCTCACCAGCCACTCCTTGGAAGGAAAGTTGGGTGATCTACTTCCATAGTGATACTACCTCAGAAACCCAAGGAGGGGTTGCTATGAGTTGGGTCCGACTCCACAGCACGTAATAACAACAGAACAGGGTATAGAAAAGTCACCATTAATGGATTAACAAAAAAGGCAGGAAATAAAATAAAGATATACCTGTATATAGTCACAAACTATCTTCTAGGTAGAGGAATGGGGTGCCTGGGAGATAGTCGTGAGAGACTTCATTGTGTAGTCTTTTGTACAAGGTGCAAGTATTATCTATTCACAAAATATGTAACTTAATTAAGAAAACCACTGCGATGAAGGCAGCACAATAGAATAGAAGGGCATGGAGTTTGGAGTAAAGACATTTGAATGCACCAAAAATAATAATCAAAGATGCCCAAGCAAATGCCAACCCAATTACATCAGAATTTCCAATGGGACCCACACATAATACTCAGTAATTTTTTTTTTTTTTTAATGCACATTTGATTTCATGGCCCCGATTACAAACCCCAGCCATAAAAAAACTCTCCTCCCCGTGACAACCCCCTCCTTGTGCCCTTCTTATCTATGCATTCCTGTCTGTCCAGTTTTCCCTCTATGTGAATGCTACCCCTCTGATGCCTCATGGCTGATTGATTTAAGGGGTGCATTTCCATATAGTAGATGGGTACATCTCCCTGGGGCAAGTGTTCTGCATGAAGGTCTTTCTACTGTTGGGATGAGAACCAATTTATGGAAGTGAGTCCATTTCTAGGCCTGAAGGACCTGGGGCCACAGACTCAGGGTTCCACCAATCTCTATCTGACCTGTAATTCTGGTCATTTTTGTGTTTTTGAATTTTTTTCCTCATTTTTCTCCCACTCTAACCAGGATCTCCAATTTTGATCCCTTTCCAAGTGATTGGCTTTAGTAGCCAGGCACTATCTAGGTTTTCTGGTCTTGGGGTCATGGGGTAGGTCCTCATGATCCATCATATCTTTGGACTAATTATTTCCAAATGACTTTGATTTTCTTCACTTTCTTTGCTCCAGGCAAGAGGAGACCAATAGTTGCATCTTAGATGGCTGCTGGAAAGCTTTTAAGATCCCACTACTCACCAAAGTAGGATGTGGAACAAGGTTTTTATGTACTATGTTGTACCACTTGAGCATGCTGTCCGCCAAGACTATGGTTCTAAGCCCACAGTCCTGGTGAATTCTCTCTTTCAAGGTGTTTGGTTGTCTCTGAGGAGCTACTCCAACCCTGTTCTCTGTTACTTCTGTAATGTATGTGGATAATTTTGCAGCACAAGTACATATGTAAGATTATCTTCAGCCAAATCTATCCTTGGTCTAGGGTATATTCCTTTTCTTATGTGTCTATGCATTCACCCATTGCCTAGTGTTTGATACCACTGGTAACACAGTATTGCGCATGTAATAATATTTGCCTCAGTTGTCCATATCTTGTGCATATTTCTGTGTCCTCTCTTTCTCTGTTGTCCTCATGCTGGTCACAGGCTCTTTCCATATGTGGTAATTTTTAAGCGCCCCCAGGTGATTCTAACATTCAGTCAATGATAAAAACTTCTATTCCAGCATGACTCCGGGTGGTTTGACATTAGTGCCTGGGGATTGGCTGAACATGGGTCAGTCTTGGCATCTGGTTCTGAGTTCCCCACCCCCTAAACAGTTTGATCCCTTCATATTTCTCTGATCCTTATAACTGTTCCTGGCCCAACAGCATCAGGTCCTTATCTTTATAGCTGCCTCATCACTCCCCTATAGACAGTGGGAGATCAGTTGTCTTCTTCTGAATTTGCCAAAAATCCCCAAGTAAACTTCCTAACCTCCTGTCACCTCAATGATGGAAAATGTATTGCTTTTAACTAAGAAGGTACTTGTCCCAGCAAGCATGAATGAGGCCCCTGCTTGTGGCAACTCTGCCAGATTAACTGTGCCTCTCTCTGTCCCACTCTCTCTCCCTATGACTTCAGCAAGGATGGTTTCAGATGCAAGTAACAGAACACCCTGGCTCCAACAATAAGGATATTTGTTGTTTCACATAAAAAGCAGCCCAGCAGTGGGCCAGGCTCCAGGCCTGGTGCGTCAGGGCTCTGGCTCTATCCCTCTGAGAATCTCTTGGCTCTGCTTTCCTCCTGAGTTGGCTTCATCTTCAGGCTGGTGGCAAGACAATTATAACATATCCAAGTTTTGGCCACAACAAAAAGGCCCAGAGAAAGAAAGGAATGTCTCCTCTTGGGTCTCTCTCTATTTTTTTTAGATTCACAGAGTTTTAATAAAAATGAAATAAAATAAACCAGTTTTTCAACATGAAAATCTCTCCTTTAGGCTAATCTCTACAGAGTCTATTTCTCACTGTACTTGATAAGAGTTGTACAACTGAGAATTTAAAGTGTTGTATTCTCTGTTGAGAAATAAGAGTGCAGTTATGTTGGGTTGTCGTTATACTAGGCTATCTAACAAGATATCACAAAGTGGGTGGATTTAAAGAACAGGAATTTGTTTTCTCATGGTTCTGGAGGCTAGATGTCTAAATCAGGATATCAGCTATGTCAATTCCTTTGGGAGGACGTTGCAAAAGGAACTGTTCCATGCTTCTCTCTTAGTTTCTAGTTGGGTCTATTTCTTATGAATACATATACATATACATATACATATACATATACATATACATACATATACATACATACACACACACACACACACACATATATATATATATGTTTGTTTTTGTTTTCCCTAAAACTCCCCAGAAGCTTTCTTCCCTTACTTTCTTTAGCCACATTGTCATGTGACCATTCTTAAGCCAGTTACCACTGATTCTCAGCCCAGAGTAATTTGTCTCCCAAGAGACATTTGGCAATTTCTGGAGATATTTTTGGATGTTACAACCAGAACAGGTGTTACTGGCGTCTAATGAGTAGAGTTCAAGACCAATGATAAACATCTTACAATGTGTAGGACAGCCACCACAACAAAGAATTATCTAATCCAAAATGTCTGTAGAGCCAAGACTGAGACACCCAGGTTTAGACAAATCAGGATCCACTTTCTAGAGCTGTGGGTAGAGTCACCTTCCACTCAGTCATTTGGTGAATCTCCAAACAAAACCAAGTTTCTTTAGGGAGAAAAAGGAATTTGGTAGACAGCTAACAATGTCACCTATGTCATCACTTCACGTGTTGAAATTCAGCATCCTCCTCCTGCTACCTCCTCCTGTTACCTCTTGGTAATGCAGAGGGGAAATTTAGAAATTGGTAATTGGGTCACAATAGATTATACAGATCTATAATCTTGAGACTTAGTAACACTAACATTTCTTTATTTATATTTTTATTTTTGCATAACTAGAAAGAAAACTAATATCTTTATAACTGAAACAGTAAGAAACATCAGGATTAACAGAGAAAATACTGATGGTGTCAAGGACTTCATTTTACTTGGACCCACAATCAATGGCCATTGAAGCAGCAGGCAAGAAATCAGATGACTTGTTGCACTGAGAAAATCTGCTGCAAAAGATTTCTTTAAAGTGTTAAAAATCAAAGATGTCACTTTGAGAACTAAGATGCACCTGACCCAAGCCATGGTATATTCAACTGTCTCATATGCATGAAAAAACTGGTCAGTGAATAAGGAAGATAGGAGAAGAATTGATGCCTTTGAATTATGGTGTTGGTAAAGGATATTGAATATACCATGAACTGTCAGAAGAACAAACAAATCTGTCTTGGAAGAAGTACAATCAGGGACTTCCAGTAAGAACAAGAAACAGACCCTCTTCAACAAAGAAAAGAAAACCAATTGACAGAGATATAGAAGATAATCCTGGAGCCCTGAGCTTTGAAAGGAACTATACAGAAGTGGATTAGGCACCAACTAGTGGAAAAACCTGAACAAAAACAGTGAGTACAGAGATGGTCGGAGCTGCGGACTGTCAGCTACTCTGATGGGGCCAGCAGCCTGAATATTCCAAGTGGTGTTGGGACCTGAGAATTGACCTAAAGATCAGCCCTGGTCACTAAGGACTGCAGGGACAACTGTACTGGTGGCCTATGACTAGAAAGGGAAACAGCAAGGAGGAAGACGATCTGAGCTGTTGACTTTCCACTGTCTGGAGGGTGCAGCCATTTAGATTGTTTACACATGGCAGCCATTTTGGATATTTAAAGTGATTGAGGGTACAGCCATTTTGAATACATATAAGTGGCAGCCATTTTGGACATTTAAAGTAACTGAGGGCACAACTATTTTGAATCTTTAAAAGTGGCAACCATTTTGGATTTTAAAGTGATAGCATTCTCATTCGGATTCCAGGGACCTAAGAATAGGTTCTGTTTGCCAAGGTTGGCAGGGACATACAAGAGGCTGACAACAGGAAAGGAGATAGGTTGTGAGTATATAAGTGCTTCCAACTAGTAAATAGAGGAGCACAGCACAGTACCCTAGTTGCATAGATAACATACAAACAAAACAAAGAAAATGAAAATCATGGGCAAGTCACTCCAACATATAATCACCAATTAAATATAAACACAAAAACATCACAATGCCTTGGAGACAACAGAGCATCACAGTCCACACAAAGAAGCAAGATAAAGCAGGAGAAAAAAGGGACCAAGATACAGACCCAAAACACATCCCTGGGG
>NW_006922335.1:806626-813210 GCF_000298275.1 Orycteropus afer afer
AAAAAGGAAGACCCTCGATGAGATGGATTGACACTGTGGCTGCAACAATGAGCTCAAATATAGCAATGATTGTGAGGACCAGGCAGTGTTTTGTTCTGTTGTCCATAGGTCACTAGGAGTTGGGACTGACTCCATAGCACCTAATAACAACAACAAGGTTGGCACCCAAAATGGCCAGAGGACACTTACTCTTTGGTCAATCTGAGAATATAAATTTACTTTTCTAATTCTCATCAGAGAGAAAACTGGTAGGACTTTAAGCATCAAGGGAAATGTGGGGTTGATGCCTCCTGTTTGCAACATTGGTTGGTATTTCAAGGAGACATGGGAGTTCAGGAAGATTAAAGTATCAGCTAAAACATTCAGAAGAACAATGTATCCCTGTTCTTTGTCTTTTGCTGTGACAGTTATTTACCCAATCTTTTTTTTTTTTTTGGCCTGAAAGCAAAGCTTTTAATTACAGAGATTTAGGGCAAAGAGCAGGGTTGACATATCGTTCTAGGAGTTTTGTATGTATGGGCTGATCTCTGATTGCTTAGCTTTTGGAAAGGTCTTGAGGATTAATTCATGCCTACAGAACAAGCGTGGAATGCTGATATCATCAGGTCTCATCTACCCCTATGTGGGCATTGCTGATTTCCACACCAACATGACTCTGTCCCAGAGGTCTGCTCTAAAACTTGTAGTTGGTCAATTCACTCTGTGACTCACATTTCTAAATGCTGTAGTCACTGCCTGTAGTGATTATTCTATTCACCAAATATTTCTAACTTTCCTTCTAAGTTCATGGTATGATTGCATAAGCCTATTAAAATTAGATGAAGTCATGTGACTTACTTTGACCAATGAAAAATTGAGCCAGCATTCATGCATGTGGCACACACACATTCTAATCGAGGCTTGGATCTTGTAGAAGCACAGAGACAGAGCTTTCCTCAGCCTGAGTCCCTGAGTGAGGATGGTATGGAACACAGTCCCCTCAACTTTTAATGGACAAGTAATATAAGCAAGAAATAACCTTTGTAGTTTTAGGTCACTGAGATTTGGGGGTCATTTGTTACTACAGTCTAACCTATTTTATCCTGACTGATATAATAGCCAAAATGTTAGCTTTCTTCCAGTCATCTATTTTCTCTTGCATTTCTCCCTCCAGACCTTGTTCCAGGTTTGTTTCTAATTTTCTTATTCTCTCGTCAAATCCCAATACTTACAATGTGTCTTCTGGAGACCTAATTTTGTGCCAAAGAAATTCCTTGAATCCTTAGTGTCCTTAACTTCTCCACAGGACATATCCTTTATCCTGTGGCCTTACCTGGACCCTGGCTCTCCCCTAAAGGCTTCTCTTCCCACACACCTTAGACCTAACGCTCTGCTTTTATCCTTGAGTAAAATTCCTACTCCATTAAGGCTCAAGCCTTTTATCTGGGCCACCCCAGTCCTTCTTCATTATGCTGACATCCTGGTCATTCCTCCTGTCATTGCACTCTTGGGCACTGTCTTGGTTTTCTGTGCTGCTATAACAGAAATACAAGTGGATGACTTTAATAAACAGGGGTTTATTCTCTTACACTTTAGGAAGCTAGAAGTCTGAGTTCACAGTGCTGGCTCCAGGGGCTAGGTGAAGAACCCTCAACTTTGAGCTTCAGCTCTGCCTCTAGTTCTTAGACCCACTTCAGCTGGAGGCTTCTTCCTGACTCACACAGCTACTGGCTGCTGAGGCTGACAAACCCAAGGTTAACAGGTAAAATGGCACAATCTCAAAATCAACAAGCAACACAGTAGGCCACTGGTTTGAATCCAAGAACAATCCTAAGATCAGCAGATAACATAGCAGGTCACTGGTTCAATTTCAGGAACTGGAGATGAAGACTTGGCCAAAAGTAGGATCCAAATATACCAAAAAGCTAGAGACCTTTCTCAAAGCTTCTCCTTATGTACTGGAATCAGGCCACACGCTGAAGGCAGCTACTCAGCTGCTCACAGCAGATTCCACCATTGAGTTGACTACCAATCTCATCATGGGGAATAAATACTCCAGCTGCCCAGACACTCAAAACCACAGCCCAGCTAAGTTGACACACAACTTTACTACTACAGGCACCTAGATCATGGTGGGTTTTTTTTTGTTGTTGTTGTTTGCTTGTTTGTTTTGTTTTGTTTTTCCTTCTCCAAGTCCTGCATGATTACAGAAGATTTCAGTGACTCTATGGACAACCAAAGGAGCTCTTGGTGGTGCAGTGGTTAAGCAGTTGGCTGCTAACTGAAAGATTTCCTGTTCAAACCCACCAGTCACACTGAGAAAGATGTGGCAGTCTGCCTCTGTCAAGATCACAGCTTTGGAAACCCTATGGATCATTTCTACTCTGTCCTACAGGCTCACTGTGAGTCGGAATGGACTTGACAGCAAGGGGTTTTTGGTTTTCAAACCAAAACGCTACCAAACACTCTGCCCTCACAACTTTCTGACTTTCCCAAATCCATTGACCTTCACCTTCTTTGTACTCTGGCTACTCTTTCTGAGGCCATATCCTGAAACTTGTCACCACTCAGAACTGCTTCCCTTCTGTAGTCTAAGCAATCATGATCACTGCCTCTTTTTCTCTAGCCTTGTCATGACCCCTCTCCCATGACACTTGCTGTCCATCTCAAGAGACCACCAGTCCCTTGACCATGCTCACTTTCTCCCATCCTCCAGGTCTGCTTCTGTTAAGTCTTTCTTCCTCCTCTCCCAACCTAGTTGATCACTGGAACCACAGCTTCACCTGCACCCACAATTCTCTTGAACCTTTATCCTTCTACTTTAATCTAAGAAGGGAAAATGATCACCAAATTCAGTCTTTCTACTTATTAGCAAGGTTGCTTATAATTTTCATGGGTCATAGGTTCTTTTGCCTTCATAGGTCACCTCCTCCATAAAAAAATTATTAAAAATTATTATATGTTGGCATCAACTAGCACTCGTCTGTCAGTTTGTTGTACTGTGGTTGTTGCATGTTGCTATGAGGCTGCAGGCTATGCCACTGCTACTTCAAATACCAGCAGGGTCACCCATGATGGACAGGTTTCAGCAGAGCTTCCAGGCTAAGAGAGACTGGGAGGAAGGATGAGGCCATCCACTTCTGAAAAAACTGGCTACTGAAAATCCAAGATGGATTACATTCATTTTTTTCTTACAACCTTAAAAGAAATTTAAAAATTTCATGGGCCCCTAAAAGTATTGTAGACCTTAAATATCTTGCATATTTGTACCTAATGGAAAAACAAGCCCTACTTGGAGGGACCCATAGCACTGCCCACCAACACTCCTTGTGTTTGTTCAGCTTTCTATCCTATCAGATAGTTTCCCCTCAGAAACTATCCAGGCCTCTACAACTCTCTTCATTCCTTGACTCACTGCCCCCATCCCCTGACTCCTTACTTTCAACAGTCAATTTGCCTCCTACTCTTTTGGGAAAATGAAGGTCCATATATATGAACTCTTTTCACCCCCTACCCTTCACCTAAAATGTCTATATCCATATTCATTCTCAACCCCTTTCCTTTTCCTGTCTTGTAGATTTATTCATTCAATGATCATTTCTTGAACATGTACTAGAACCAAACACCATACTGGATGCCAAAGATATCATGGACACTGCTTCGTCATGTGGCCTATAAACTCATACTAGAGAAGGAAAGGTCCCTCTTACTCTTTCAAGGCCAACCTATTGATCCTTTCTTCTCCCATCAACTCTTACTCCATCAATCATCATTTGCTCTCCTGTACTTCTGTCATACCCTCTCTATTGACTCCTTCTTTCCATTTACTCCACAGACATGCTCAAATCTCTCCTCCCTTTATAAAATTAAAAATAACTAAAAGTCGTGTTCACACTTCACTTCCTGCCTATAACTATCTACTCCACCAGCTGCACTCTGACATTTGACCTCTGCCCTCATTGCCTTATGGAACTGCTTTCATTGGGATCCCCATAACAATGAGCATCTCAACAAATCCAGTGGCTATTTTCAGTCTTCTTTCTCGATCGGTTTCCTATATTTAATATTCATGAATTCTTTTATGCACCCACTATTTAGCAGATACTAGTGCTGGGAACATAATAATGAACAAAACAAAATCTCCTTATTTGATGGATTTTTTTTCTAGTGGGGGTTGTTGTTGTAGTTATTGTTACCTATGTTGAATCAGCCCCTAATTCATGGTGGCCATTATGATCCAAAAGGTTTTCATCATCTAATTTACAGAAGTAGTTCACCAGGCCTTTGTTCCTAGTCTACTTTAGTCTGAGAGCTCCTCAAAATCTATTTAGCATCACAGCAATACATAAGATGAGTGGTGAGTACACATTAGGTACATTGGCCAGAATTGAACCCAGGTCTCTTGCATGGAATGCAAGACTACTATCACTGAACAACCACTGCCCTTATTTAGCATGGGTAGAAAGATAATAACACATGTACAAATACTCTCAAACATACACTCCTTTTCAAGCACTAAATTCCTTCTTGAAATGCTTACATCCTCAGTTTCTGACAGCTCAAACCCATTATTCTACAAATCACTGATTTTTTTAAAATGTCTCTCTGGAGGAGAGATTTCTTAAATATTGTTTCTCCCCCAAGCTTCAGTCCAGGCTTATCTCACTTAGCACACTCTTCACAATTATCTGAGCCAGTTTTAGAATTTCCACCATTATGTACAAACTGAGGACCTCCAGGTACCTGCCTCAAAATTGTACACATACATGCCTTCCGGATAGTTACAAAGAAGGGGTCAAATAATTGGCATAGTGGGAGGAAACTCATACAGAGAAGGTAAGACAAACAGGACAAAGAGTCAAGTTATGTTAAAAGCAGAGAATAAGATGGAGAGTGACAAATTCCTCCGGTACAGGAACAGTGGGATGGTTCAGTAGGTTGGACTGTACTGGATCCAAGTAACCTTCCACTTCCCACTCTATGTCCTAGAGTTGAGCTTCTGAAATATTAATGTGCATTCAAATCACCCAGGGACTTTGTTAAAAATACAGATTCTGATTAAGCAGTCTGTGATGGGGCCTGAGATTCTGCATTTCTAACAAGGTCCTAGTGATTGCAATGCCTTTGGTCCATGGACCTTACTTTGAGTTTCAAAGCTGTAAGTGTCCATGAGACCACCTGCCCTGTGCTTCCTGTTATTCCAATGAGAAGTGCATGCTGCCACCTCTTTGAGATCTAATCAGTGCCGCAACTAACCTCCCCAAAGACCAGACACCTGTCAGCATGGAATCCAGGGAGCTGTGGAAGCTGCCTGGAGTCTTATGTTTTGACTTGAGATTTTTCAAAGGATCTTATTTGCATGTTGTTCACTATTCTTCCAAGCATAGCATACTCTCAGCAGCTGATGCAAAGCACCTCTATCTGTTGTTTATTTCTTTTCATTTTCACTTTTTTTCTTCTTACCCTTCAACTCTCATACCTGCACCCTTTCTTCTCCCCAGCCCTGGTGATAAGCCAGCATTCTAATATATTTGATATAGTCTTAAATGTGTATCAACCTAGTAAAATGAGTTTCATATGCTTATGATTTTAAATTACATAAATCATGTGCAATGGGAAAAAAAATTATACCTTCCTGTGAGGCTGTAAAAAATGACATGGGGTGGCACTGTCCATTCTCCTTATCTAATTTCACAAGGGAGAGGAGAAAGGATCACCATCAGCATCAGCCTAATGCTGAATGCTGTGAGGCAGAGGTCAGTCTTGCCTTCTCTCTCCAAACTTCTCACCAATTCTGACACCAGCCATCCCTGCCACAGTACTCTCAGGCTCTCTGAAGGGTTTGATAATTTGTTACAATGGTCACACAGAACTCACAGACAATACTCATAACTATGGGGTTTATTAGGGAAGTAAGAGGTTACAATTTAGGATGAGGACTTACTCAGGACTCAATTCTTCAATCAGGGCAACTTCTTTTCAGCCATGCCCACCCACAGGCAGCCCTCTCTCTGGCCCTTAACCCCTCAGCCTCTCAGCCCCTGCCCTGCTCAGGAAGTGTTACAAAGCTCTTCACCTCCACCATTAGGTGTCTGGAAGCATCCTACTCTTCTAGTAATTGGTCCAAAGGCATTCAGGTCTCTCACTCCATGGATCAGCAAGCCCATGACAGCTGCCTTGCTCTATAGGGTGGGAAGCCTACCTCACCATTTCACACCAGTCTCCTGGTTCTGTTGCTGTCATTTCTCTGTCATCACTTCTTGCCATCTTGCACCCTCCATAGCATAACAGCTCTCCCTGTATGTGTCTCCTGTGTCTAGGAGATTTTCAGGGCAGGAACCTCAGGTCCAAAGGATGCACTCCACTCCCAGCTCTTCTTTCTTGGTGGTACTGAAGTCTCCCCTTCTACTCTGAAATTAGGTCTCTTTTAAGCCTAGTGGGATGGCAAAACTGACCAATTCCCTCATTAGGATACCATACATCTTAGTTGCATGGTCTTACCAACACAGGGGTTCCATGCACCTTATTTACATTCTCAGTTGTTGTTGTTGTTCTTAAGTGCCGTCGAGTCGTTTCCGACTCATAGCAACCCCATGCACAGCAGA
>NW_006922335.1:815820-818754 GCF_000298275.1 Orycteropus afer afer
TCAATCTTTATGCATTCCATTTCCTTTTTGACAACTTCCAATTTTCCTAGATTCATACTTCGTACATTCCATGTTCCAATGATTAATGAGGAGAGACATTCTCAGTAGGCTGTGCAATCCACTTGGAGGGTAATCAATGCCTTATTTGCACAGTTCCACCTGAGCATTTTGTGAGAGTCACAAGGCAATGCATGGCTAGGTGGCCATATTAAGTAATTCACTGTACCACAGAGGCCTTGTTTTGGCATGTACTGATGGGGTAGCTGAAATTCCTATCTCTCTAATTTATATAGGAAGGCAATACATGCTTTATTATTCAAACCAAAGTTAATGGGTCTCTGTTTCTTGCAACCAAAATATCCTGAGGAACATACTGCTTCATCTGGTGGTTGTGATGTTTAAATAAGAAGAGACTGTGGTATCTAGACTACCCAGCACAGAGCTTCTTACACGTCAGAGCTCTTTATGGAACACTAGGCCAAATGAAGAGTTAGTTAGACCAGAGTTAAGGATTTTGTTTCCATAACTTGGAGACCAAATTTGGCCTAGTTATCTTCACCAAATATCAATAACATCCCTGCTGTTGTTGTGATTGTTAGGTGCCATTGAATCGGGTTTAAATCATAGTGACCCTCTGTTCAACAGAACAAAACCTCACAATCTTTCCTATGCTTGAGCCCATCATTGCAGCCACTGTGTTAATCCATCTCATTGAGGGTCTTTCCCTTTTTTAATGATCCTCTATTTTGCCACGCATGATATCCTTCTCCAGGGACTGGTCCTTTCTGACAAGATGACCAACGTTTGTGAGACAAAGTCTGGCCATGCTCCCTTTGAAGGAGCATTCCAGCTGTACTGCTTCCAAAGCAGATTTGTTCATTGTTCTGGCAGTCCGTATTTTCAGTATTCTTCACCAACATCACAGTTCAAATGCAGCAATTCTTCTGTTCTTCCTTATTCATTGTCCAGTTTTCCCATGTATACAAGGTGATTAAAAATACCACGCCTTGGGTCAGGTGCACCTTAGTCTTCAAAGTGAAATCTTTGCTCTTTAACACATTAAAGAGGTCTTTTGCAGCAGGTCTTCCCAGTGCAATATATCATCTGACTTCTTAACTGCTGCTGCCATGGGTATTGGTTGTGGATCCAAGTAAAATGAAATCCCTGACAGCTTCAAGCTTTTCTCCATTCATTGTGATGTTGCTGATTAGTCCAGTTGTGAGAAATTTTGTTTTATTTACTTATTTTCTTTATGTTGAGGTGTAATCTATACTTGAGGCTGTAGTTATGACAAGGTTACGTCATCTCCATATTGCAGGTTATTAATGAGTCTTCCTCCAATCCTGATGTCATATTCTTCTTCATATAGTCCAGTTTTTCAGATTATTTGCTTAGCATATGAATTGAAGTACGGTGAAAGTATACAATCCTGATGCACTCCCTTCTTGATTTTAAGTCATGCTGTATCCCCTTGTTCTGTTCAAATGGCAGCCTCCTGGTCTAGGTACAGGTTCCTCATGAGTTCAATTAAGTGTTTTGGAATTCCCATTCTTCTCAATGTTATCCATAATTTGTTATGATCCGCAAAATCAAAAGCCTTTACATAGTAAAATTCAGGTAAACATCTTTCTGGTATTCTCTACTCATAGCCAAGACCATCTGAACATCAGCAATGATACCCCTCATCCCATGCCCTCTTCTGAATCTGGCTTGAATTTCTGGTAGTTTCCTGTTAATATACTGCTGCAACCATTTTTAAATTATCTTCAGCAAAATTCTAGTTGTGTGTGATATTAATGATATTGTTCAATAATTTCTACATTTTGTTAGACCACCTTGTTTTGGAATGGGGACAAATATGGATCTCTTTCAATCAATTGGCCAGGTAGCTGTCTTCCAAATTTCTTGGCATAAATGAGTAAGGGCCTCCAGTGCTGCAACCATTTGTTGAAACATCTCAATGTGTATTCCATCAATTCCTGGAGCCTTGTTTTTCACCAATTTCTTCCGTGCAGCTTTGGCTTCTTCTTTTGGTACCATTGGTTCTTGATCATATGCTACCTCCTGAAATGCCTGAACACTGAACAAGTCTTTTTGGTGCAATGATTTTGTGTATTCCTTCCATCTACTTTTCATGCTTCCTGCATTATTCAATACTTTGCCCATAGAATCCTTCAATGTCGTAACTCAAGGCTTGAATTTTTTCTTCAGTTATTTCAATTAAGAAATGCCTAGCATGTTCTTCCCTTTTGATTTTCTAATTCCAGGTCTTTGCACATTTCATTATAATATGTTACTTTGTCTTCTTGGGCTGCCCTTTGATATCTTCTGTTTAACTCTTTTACTTCATCAATTCTTTCATTAATATTAGCTACTCTCCATTCAAGAACAAGTTTCCAAGTCTCTTCTGGCATCCATTTTGATCTTTTTTTTTTTTTTTTTTTTCCTTTTGCTTTTTTCATGTAGGATGTTTAGCTGGTCTTCAGTCATTAGTGTTCAATACACCAAATCTATTATTCAGATGGTGTCTAAATTCATGTGGGAAATAATCAAAGTCTTCTCTTGGCTCTCATGGACTTGTTTTAATTTTCTTCAGCTTCAAATTGAACTTGCATGTGAACACTTGATAGTCTGTTCCACAGTCAGCTCCTGGCCTTGTTTTGAGTGATAATATTGAGGTTCTCCGTTGCCCATTTCCACAGATGTAGTCAGTTTGATTCCTGTGTGCTCCATCTGGTGAAGTCCACATGTACAGTCACCATTTATGTTGTTGGAAAAAAAAAATATTCTCAATGAATAATTAATTTGTTGGTCTCTGGTGTCATTTCTCTCATGAAAGCCATACTTTCCAACTACTGATGCTTCTTCTTTGTTTCCAACTTTTGTATTCCAATCACTGGCAATTATTAATACATCTTTTTTTTTTTTTTTTTT
>NW_006922335.1:825899-836793 GCF_000298275.1 Orycteropus afer afer
GTCCAAGATTATCTTCTGTGTCTGTGTTAATTGGTTTCCCTTTTCTTTGTTGAAGAGGGTCTGTGCAATCCTTCTGCCTAGTCCGCCATCTTGCCGGAACCCCTATTAATACATCTTGTTTGCATATTTGGTCAAATTCAGACTGTATAAATTGGTAAAAAGTTTTCAATTTCTTCATCTTTGGCTTTAGTAGTAGGTGCAAATTTGAATAATAGAAATGTTAACTGGTCTTCCTTGTAGGCATATGGTTACTATCCTATTGCTGACAGCATTGTACTTCAGGATAGATCTTGAAATTTTCTTTTTGACAATAAGTGTAATGCCATTCCTCTTCAATTTGTCATTCCTGGCATAGTAGACCATGTGATTGTCTGATTTAGCTTACTAATGCTTAGGATACAGATCTTATGGATTCTAATTCATTTTTTACAACTTCCAGTATTCCTAGATTCATACTTTGCACATTTCATGCTCCAGTTTCTAATATTTGGAGCTGTTTCTTCTCATTTTGAGTTATGCCACATCAGCAAATGAAGATCCCCAAAATTTTACTCCATCCACATCATTAAGGTCAACTCTACTTTGAGAAGGCAGCTCTTCCCTAGTCATATTTTGAGTGTCTTCCAACCTGAGGGGCTCATCTTCTGGCACTATATCAGATAATATTTCACTGCTATTCATAAAATTTTCAGTGGCTAATTTTTTCAGAAGTAGATAGCCTCATCCTTTTTCCTAGTCTGTCTTAGTTTGGAAGCTCTACTGAAATTTGTTCATCATGAGTAGCCCTGCTGGTTTCTGAAATACCAGTAGCATAACTTCCAGCATCACAGCAACATGCAAGTCACTGTAGTGCAAAAAACTGACAGACAATTGGTGGATAGATAGCACCCTAGAACTGCCCAAATGATTGTTGTAATCTCATTGTCACAATAATGGAAGAAGTTAAAGAGTTTAAAACACGCAGTCAGACTGGGGATGTGGGAAAATTGGAACTCTTATCTATTGCCAGTGGGAATGCAGAATGGTACAGCCATTGTGGATAACAGTGTAGCAGTTCCTCAAAAATTAAAAATAGTAATAATACATTAGGAGCTCTTGTGGCATAGTGCCTAAGGCACTTGACAGCTAACCAGAAGGCTGGAGGTTCAAACCCACCAGCCACTCCTCGGAAGGAAAGTTGGGCAGTCTACTTCCATAGTGATATCACCTCAGAAACCCAAAGAGGGGTTGCTATGAGTCGGATCCTACTCGACAGCAGTGAGTTTGGTTTGGTTTGGTTACTAATACATTACCTAGCAATTCTACTCATAGGTATATACCCAAAAAACTTGAAGGCAGAGACTCAAACAGATATTTAGACACCTATGTTCATCGCAACACTATTCACAATAACCAAAAGCTAGAAGAATGAATAAACAATCTGTGATACGTGTGTGTGTGTGTGTGTGTGTGTGCACGTGTGTACATATATATATATATATATATATATATATCAGCCAGTAAGAGAAATCAAGTCTTCATACATGCTAAAATAAGGATGGAGCTTGAAGACATTATGCTGAGTGAAATAAGTTAATCACAAAAAAGCAAATACTACATGACATCACTTGTATAAAAAACAAGGAAAGGTAAATGTATAGATACCAAAGTTTATAGTGGTTCCCAGGATCAGGAGGGAAGGGGGAAGAAGGAGTGATTGCTTATGAAATACTGAGTTTTATTTTAGTGTTAGGAAAATAGCACTGATTAAGGGTAAGTTTGCATAGCCAATTAATATAACGTCTATAAATAAGCTGTTGTTAGGTGCAATCAAGTAAATTCTGACTCATAGTGACCCTCATGGTTTTCTAAGCTGTAATCTGTATGGGAGCAGATCTCAGATCTTTTCTTCCTCAGAATGGCTGGTGGTTTCAAACTGCTAACATTACATTTAGCAGCTGAGTGACTAACCATTGCATCACCAACACAAACACAAAGTAATCAATGTCATTGAATTGTACACGTAGAAATTGTTGAATTGGTGTATATTTTGCTGTGTATATTCTCAACAACAACAAAAATAAATTACATACATAAAATATTGAGCCAGATATCATTAGGCAGAGAGACCAATGAGACAGAGTGAAAAGCCCAGAAACAAACCCAGAGACATACAGGAGTTTAATGTATGTTAAAGATGGCTTTTCACATCAACAAGACAAAGATAATGTCATAGATTGAATATTGTTGCTGTTGTTAGGTGTCATTGAGTTGGCTCTGACTCACTGTGACCCTGTGTACGACAGAATGAAACACTGCCCAGTCCTGTGCCAGCCTCACAATGCTTGCTGTACCTGAGCCCATTGTTGCAGTCACTGTGTCAATCCATCTTGTTGAGGGTCTTCCCCTCTTTTGCTGACCCTCCACTTTACCAAGCATGAGATCCTTCTCCAGGAGTGGACCCTTCTGGCAACATGACAAAAGTAGGTGAAATGAAGTCTGGCCATTCTTGCTTCTAAGGAACATTCTGGCTGCATTTCTTCCAAGACGGATTTGTTTATTCTTCTGGCAGTCCATGGTACTTTCCATAATCTTCTCCAACACCACAACTCAAAAGCATCAACTCTTCTTCGGTCTTCCTTATTCATTGTCCAGCTTTCACATATATATGTGGCAATTGAAAATACTATGGCACACCTTAGTTTTCAAAGAGACATCTTTGCACTTCAGGACTTTAAAGAGGTCTTTTGCAGCAGATTTGCCCAGTGCAATGTGACATCTGATTTCTTGACTGTTGTTTCCCATGGGTGTTGATTGTGGATCCAAGTAATATGAAATCTTTGACAACTTCAATCTTTTCCCCATTTATCATGGTGCTGCTTATTGGTCTAGTTATGAGGATTTTCATTTCTTTATGTTGAGGTGTCTATAGTCTTTCATATTCATCAGTAAGTGCTCCAAGTCATTTTCACTTTCAGGCAGCAAGGTCATGTCATCTGCGTATAGCAGGTTGTTAATGAATCTTCCCCCCAATCCTCCAATCCTGATTGCCACATTCTTCTTTGTATAGTCTAGTTTCTCGGATTATCTGCTCAGGATACAGATTGAATAAGTATGGTGAAAGGATACAACCCCAATGTACACTTTTCCTGATTTTAAAGCATACAGTATCCCTTTGTTCTGTTTAAACAACAGCCTCCTGGTCTATGTACAGGTTCCGCATGAGCACAATGAAGTGTTCTGAGATTCCCATTCTTCTCAATGTTATCCATAATTTGTTGTGATCCACATAGTTGAATGCTTTTGTGTAGTCAATAAAACACAAGTAAACATCTTGGAAATGGGAAGAGGGTTGAAGGGGATGACCAGGAATGTTTTTGTTCTTCTCTTCCCTGATTACTCCAGACTAAGCATCCCTCTTCCCAGGGTCATCTTGCTTCATATGTTACAGTTCTCAGCCGAAACCAGTTGTGGAAAAAGGTTATGCTTAGAATACATAATTGAAAGTAACAAATCTAAAGAACTCAGTGTCCGTAAAGAGGTTGGCTATTCTATTTACTTAAAAGAAAGCAAAGGGAGGGGGAAAATGGCAAGTTAGTCACTATGATTAATATCTACTTTAATTATGCCTGCTAGTCTGTTAAAGTTCTGTAATTTTCAGTGAGAGGCCCGTTTGGCCTTCCACTTCAGCCTTCCATGGTGCCCCCTGTTTCTGAGGTATCACAATCATGGGAAACAGGCTGGTGGTCTCCTTCTTAGACTACTTTCTGCTGTACGGGGGTGACAAGTGGTCAATTCCTCAGAGGCGAAAACTGATAAAAACTGTTATCTTGTTGTATAGGTTCACTAGTGTTAGGAGCTCTACTAGCATAATGCCTAAGGCACTTAACTGCTAACCAGAAGGCTGGTGGTTCAAACCCACCAGCCACTCCTCGGGAGAAGGTTGGGCAATCTAATTCCGTAGTGATACCACTTGGAAAACCCAAGGAGGGGTTGCTATGAGTCGGGTCTGACTCGACGGCACTTAACGACAATAACATGTAGTTTAAAGAGAGGAAATATATGAGTAACCTTGAGGGTTTTGGACATTCCATTAGAGGTTACTTTCATCCAGCATGGGACATGAGCACATGTGACTATTACTACAAGGCCCAAAGTAATTAAGGGGGTGAGCCAAGAGCTCAGGTTGAGAAATAAGCTTTCAAACAAGCTCCAGCCCCTTCCTTGGCCCCAGGCCCTTGGTTTTGCCCATTAAGTAACTTTATGAATAGCATTCAAATTTAATTCAACCTCCCTAGAAGAATTCATCCAAGCACAGCATGTCTTATTTGTAATAGCATATACCCCACCATATCTGGCAAAAAGAACATCCAAAGTGATATGCTTATTTAAAACCACTTCAGTTAAGGAATTCAGAGAGGTCTATTGGGCTCAAATGGCCTCCATGCCCATGGCCATGAGGTGAATGGTGTTGGATAAATTTTTAATAAAAAGGTCCATATGCTTAATCTTTAAACTGGAAATAATAGTTCTAAAAAAAAAAAATATGCCTAATCTTTAAACTGGAAATAATAGTTCTAAAAAAAAAAAACCACCCAAATCCAGTCTTGTCTAACATTGGATTAGTTTCTGCTCCTGATATGCCTAATGATGAAGAGTTTATAGAAAGAGGTCTCATTTCTGCCTGATCTGGGCTTCTGGTAGAATGTAGGAAATAGAGTGTATCCTAGTAAGAAAGAAGAGGAAACCTAAAGTACATTGTTCTACAAAGTGAATCCTTGTAAGGCATAATAAAAAGGAAATTATTCACCTCTGAACAAAACAATGTCTACTTATAAATTGGTGGGGCTTCTCTTGTAAAGCTGCTTCTGTTCTTCCAGAGGAGTTGCCTCTCAACACTGTGAGGGACTGTACCAGATAGGCTCTATTGAGTGATCTTCGTTCAGAGGCAGTCTTAATGCTGGTGTGGTGTGGCTCCTTTGCCACTCACTTTCACTGTGGTAGGTGAGGACAGCAAGGTTTCATAGGGGACTTTCTACTTTTCTATGAAGTCCTCAGGATTCCGTTCATTCACATAGTCTCGACTCCTGGCTTGGCCATGTTTAGAGGGACCTAGGGAAGTAGGCTATAGGTCTGAGAAAGAGTATTAGCCTCCCACAGGGTCTGTAAAGTTTGTCCTGTTACCTGCAAATACTGTTTTATAAACAGGTTACTTTTTCATGAATATTTCTGGCCCCTAAACCCACATCAGCATTGGCATAGTTTAAATCAGTGACATTTAGGTTTTGCATTAGGGGCACCTATACATCATCTCAAAGGGACTTACCTTCAGTTTTGTTTTCAGGGCAACTCTGATTGTGAACAGGGCCATGGGAAGGATTTTTTTTTTCTTTACTCAATTTAATTTAATTGCTTGACATAATTTAGCTACATAAGTCCTTAAAATTTGATTCATCCTTTCTACTTTACCACTACATTGGGGTCTCCAAGCAGCATATACATTTCACTCAATATCCAAATATTGAGACACCAACTGGATTATTATGTCAGTAAAATGGGTTCCATTGTTGACCCCAATTGTCTGGGGAATTTCAATAGTTCTTTGGCCATTTCCATGGCTTTCCATGGCTTTCTTACTCCTGCAAGAGAAGGACTTTTGAATCCATACATAACCTTCTGATACATTAAGTAACTTTATGAATAGCATTCAAATTTAATTCAATAACCCTAGAAGTATTCATACAAGCCCAGCATGTCTTATTTATAATAACATATACCCCACCATATCTGGCAAAAGGAAAATAGAAAGTGATATGGTTATTGAAAACAACTTCAGCTAAGGATTTCAGAGAAGGCCGTTGGGCCTGTGCCATTCTCAAAGCCTGGATCATGACAATTAGCTCAGCCGTCTGCACTGATGTTCCTTGAGGGAGTGTCTGTGCTTCCAAGACCTTGGTAAGGCTGTTGACTGTGTAGCCCATTTTCTGCTGGCCATTCTCCACAAAGCTACTCCCATCTATGAAACAACTGAGATCAGATTCATCCCATGGCTAGTCAGAGAGATCTGGCCTGTTGGCAGACACCAAGTTGAGGGTCCTGACACAATTTTGATGAATGGGGTCTGCTCAGGACAAAGTTGGCAAGAGGATAGCCAGGTGTATGCTAGTTGCTGGCTAGACCTGCACACTTGGCTTGTCTCCTAAGGAGGCTTGATATTGAGAAATTCTTGCTCAGGACAGCCAGTGGGTGGTTCTTTGATCTAGGACTGCCAGGACTGAATGAGCAGTGTAAATCCGGATGGTGCATCCTTAAGGTTAGCTAGTCAGCAGCTTTCAGCATCTTCACTGTTACCGCTATCACTTCCAAGGTGTCACTGGATCTAAAGTTTTAGAAAAGTATGTCACTGGTCTTCTCCAAAATCCCAGGAACTGGGTAAGAGCTCTGTGTCTTGGTGCTCATGCACAAACAAATCAAAAGACTTACGTAAATCTGGCAATCCTAAAGTTGGGGAGTCCAGTAAGACCTGCTTTAATTTATCAGAGGTTTGTTGCTCTAATTTTCCTGACAGAAAGGGGTCAGTCTCTCTCCTTCCAGGAGAGAGTATAAGGGTTTAATTATAAGTCCAAAACTAGGTATTCAAATCTGACAACATCTTGCCATACCTAGGAATCCTTTAAGCTATTTGCATGTCTGTAGTTGGGCTAGCTGGCAAATGGCTTGCTTTCCCTCCAGTTGCAATTTCCTTTGTCCTTTATTGATAACAAACTTCAGATATGTCACTTTCTCTTGAACTGTCTGGGTTTTAGTCTTAAAAGACCTGATAGTGCTTCCCTAAATGTTCAGTGCCCACTGTCATGCTTCCTTCAGCTTTCTGAATTTTCATCCTACTGTCAGGAGTGCTCTGTCTAATAAACATAGTGTTTTCTGGGCTTCTAGGATCTGTATGCTGTTTGAAGGCTTTGAAAATTCTCTATAAGAAGGTAGAGGGATCCTCATCCTTCTTTTGCCTAATCCTATATACCTTATTCAGACTCTTAAGTTTGGGGGCTCCATCTCTAATTCCTATTAAAATATAGTCTCTATAATTAAAAGTTTTGCATAATCTTCTCTGTCATTTGGGTCCTAGCAGGAGTCCTGTAGTGGCATGTCATTGTCCAAGATACCTGCCACCTGCTGTGATTGGGCATCTCTGTGCCTGTGTGCTTCCTCTCAGGCACAGCTCATCACCAATCTTTGTTTCTCTGGAGTTAACAAAGTAATCAGGAATGACTGACAATCAGCCCATATTGCGTCAAGAGTTAAAATAAAAGTCAGCAATCCATACATTTTGTTTACATTCTTCTGGTACCCTGGAGTATAATTCTCCTAATTGTATAAGTCAGCTGTGTTAGGACCATGCATCCTAACCATCTCTCTCTTTAAGGGGATCTGGCAAAGTTGGTATTGGCCTAGCCACATCCCCATCGCCTGGCTATCTTTGGCCCTTTCTGGATCAAATCAGGTCCCTGATAGAGCATCCCCTGCTGGGTGTGGGAAAGGAAAATAAGGGAGTGTCTTACTGGTTCACCTCTCCCTCACAGTTCCCACTTAAAAGCAAAGTCTGGTTCTGGTGGATACGGAGGAGGGGGTTTTAAGAACTTAAGGGGTAATAAGGATCCTCTCCTCCAGTTAATACTGAGGAAGGAGATGAAGGCTGCTTGCCTTTAGTAGAAGTCTGAACATAAATCTTACAAGCCTGTTGAGTTTCTTTATCATTGTACAAAGATTTAAAGGTCTCTATAATTTTTTTTCTTTTTTGCTAATGCAATTGCAAAATAGTATTACTATTACTGACCCGTAAGGCAGCCAGAATTTTTGGTCTCCTAATTCATATTGTGGTCACACAACTGTGCTTAATAAGACCAATTTTTTCCTTTTTCATGGGATCATAACCAAATTTGTTTCAATGTTTTAAAATACATTCTAGAGAAGTGCACTCAGGTGTACTCTGGCTGTTGCCCACCTCAAAACTGGTTACAAAAGAAACAGAATCAGAAAATCAGAACAGAAAAACCACCAAATAGACAGACTAGTTTAATGGTCTTAACACTGGCAGCAGTAATTACAGCTGTCACGTCCCCTGCGCATATACTAGGTGCTGCCACCCTCAATGCAGACAACTTGCTCAGATTCCAGGTGCCACCCTCAATGCAGGCTGAGCAATTTCAAGTTTGGTTAATAATAACCAGATTACAAACTCAAACTTCTGATCAAAACAAATGTAAGCTTACCTGAAGCAGGATTTCCTTGTTGCCTGTCAAAGAGACATCATTGGATCAAGGCCAAGTCCTCCAGGTCACAGGTCAAAGGCTCTCTGGAGAAATCTCCTGGGAAAGGTGGTGGCAAGCATTCTCCCCTGCCCTGGTAGGCATAAACTGGCCACCATAGAGTGCCCCTGGCTGACTAGCCAGGAAAATGCAACCATGAAGCTGGGCCCAGGTTCTGTTTGGTGCAGTTGACAGAACCATAGACTCAGGCTGAGGTAAGGAAAGAGGCTCTATCTGAAAGGCTAACATTAAGCAATGCCCAGGACTACTCTCGCCAAGGGAGTTCACTGGGGCTTCTGGTTACTTTTACCTTTAAACTCCCTGTAGAAAAAATAAAGGCGGAAAAGAAAGTTGTGGGGGTCCAAGTATGAACCCTAAAGAGAAGGTGGATAAGATGCAAACAACTCTGTTAAAAGAAAAAAAAAAGAAAAGAAAAAAACTCTGGTTTAAACATTCCTGTCTTCGCACATGAGAGCCCCTCTGACAAATGAAACAAAGTTCTTTAAGTG
The DNA here is from genome assembly GCF_000298275.1 of Orycteropus afer afer. Lineage (NCBI taxonomy): Eukaryota > Metazoa > Chordata > Mammalia > Tubulidentata > Orycteropodidae > Orycteropus > Orycteropus afer. The sequence continues at coordinate 834,694 of NW_006922335.1, forward strand.
TAATGCTTGGAAAGATCAGCAAATAACAATATGAGCTTGCTATGGTTGCTTTCAAGTTATCAAGAGATAGAACATGAGGTAGTGAGAACATAAAAAATAACAAATGGACAATTTATACATAAAAAGCACACAAACTTTCAAGAAAAATAAAACACACAAACCACTCAAACAAAAATAAAACACACAAACCATTCAAACAAAAACAAAAGCACACTCATACATCAGATGCCCCCAAGATCCTGATTCCGAAATAGCCCCCCCCCCCACTCCCAAACAAGTCAGACTTCCTCTTCTGAGGAACCATATAAGAGAGGGTTCCCTCACAGTATGGTCAACTAAGCCTATCCTCCTCCCACAGAGGAGTGGTATTATTGTGACTAGGGGCCAGCCTCTCCCACTCTCCTCAGTCCCAGTCCTGTGATGCCCAGGAGAAGGGTCCAGGACTTACCAGAAGCCAGCACCTGAACTTTTCGTTTTGCTTTTCCTCTTCTGTGCTAAATGGACTGGTAGTGCTGCCTGCAGATGGAGGCAGTGGGTACTCTGCCTGGGAAAAGAAAATTCTAGCCACTGCTTAGAGCAGACCACACACGCTTCAGTCAGAGACCGAACCACCACATCTTGGGGACAAAAAGTCCACCCTGTGAAGCCAGAAATCTGTTGTAGGAAAACAAGGTCCTTACCCCTTGTCAGGAAGAGCCAATCATCACAACAAGTTGAAGAGGGAAAGCAAAAGGTTTATTAGATTAAAAAAAAGAAGGTTTGTTGAATATCAAGCAGAGAGAATCATTTCTCTAAAATGTCTGTCTCCTCTAGCAAAGGGGTAGTAAACATGATTATACAGGGAAATGGGAAGGGGGTTGAAGATCCCTTGGACATCCAGGAATGTCTTTGTTCTTCTCTTCCCTGATTACTCCAGACACAGCATCCCTCTTCCCAGGGTCATCTTGCTTTATAGGTTATAGTTCTCAGCCAAAACCAGTGGTGGGAGAGGGTTATGCTAAGAAAAAGACATAATCAAAAATAACAAATCTAAAGAACTCTTTGTCCGTGAGAGGTTGGCTGTACTATTTACTTAAAAGAAAACAAAGGGAGGGAAAAAATGGCAAGTTAGTCACTATGATTATGTCTACTTTAATCATGCCTGCTAGTCTGCTAAAGTTCTGTAATTTTCAGTGAGGGACATTTTTGGTCTTCCACTTTAGCCTTCCACATAGTATGCATAGGAAACAAATGCACAAAGGGGTTGCATAGTTTGGAAAAAACCATGTAGATGTTATTTGTGTAAATATACAATACTAGAAAAAGACAGAGGTTCTGGCAAGATGGCAGACTAGGCAGAAAGACTGCACAGACTCTCTCCAACAAAGAAAAGGGAAACCAATTAATACAGACAAAGAAGATAATCCTGGACCCTTGAGCCTTGAAGGGAAGGATATAGAAGTGGACTAAACCCCAAAGAGCAGACGAATTTACATGAAAATACCAAAAAAGGAGACAGACGAAGTTGCGGTCTGTCAGTGATCCTGAGCGATCCTGATGGCACAGACAGCTTGGAGATTCCCGAGTGGTGGTAGGACCTAAGAATTAACCTAAAAATCACCCTGCTAGCCAGGGACTGCACGGAGAACTGTGCACAGTGGCTGGGGAACAAATGGAGAAGGTGAAGAGAAAGGTGGGCTGAACTGTGGACTTTTGCCAGTCCGAGGGGCACCACCATTTTGAAGGTTTAAAAAGCAGCTTGACTATTTTGGATATTTAAAGAGACAGCACTCTCACAGATTCCTGAGGCTTAAGAACATGTTCTGCTTTCCAGCAACCCCAAGGACACTTGGGACCTGCAAGATTGAAAAGGTATGACATTCCTCTTGTTACTCTTATACCCCATACCCTCTTGGTGAACAGAGGTATGGGCACACCCCAATCCCACCTACCTTCTGGGCCTACAGGAACTCCAATCATAATCTGTGTGCTCAGACGGAGCCTGGGTGCCCTGACCTATGTCCACTGATTTTTTTTTTTTTTTTTCCTTTTAGCTTTCTTTTTTTCTGGTGATTAGTTTGCTTGCATTTGTCTGTTTTAAAACAATTAATATTATTAATA
>NW_006922335.1:844238-846903 GCF_000298275.1 Orycteropus afer afer
GTAAACTGTGGTCAATGACATGAGACAAAGTATATGTGAACTGCTGTATAGAAAGTGAATTTGCTCTGTAAATCTTCACCCAAATCACAATTTTTTTAAAAAAGAAAAAGTAAAGGAAAATTCTTAGCCTGAGAAAAAATTTTCTAAAAGTCTAAGCAGATGTCCTAAAGGAAAGATGAATTTAGCTACATAAAATATTTTTAAATTCATCAGCTCAAGCCCACCATAAACAAACTTCCTTAAAATATAAAGAATTCTTACAAATAAATTAGAAAAAAAAAATTACCCAATTTGAAACAAATCAGTAAGAATCTAAAAAGTTCATAGAAAAGCAAATATAAATTCTGTAAATATATGAAAATATACTTGAGTCCATTCATAATAAGAAAAATGCTAATTAAAATTACAATGATAATACACTTTTCAGCTCATAGATTAAGGATTAAAAGATTTTATAAAATATATATAGGTGGATAAGTAAAATGATCAGGTATGGATAGGCAAACAGGAATATACTTATGGCCATATATAGGTTTGGAAGACAGTATTTCTACATACATATTTGTAGGAGCTATAAAAATGTCCATATATATAGTGCAGCTAACAGGGGGCAAAGTTACGATAATTTCTTATCTACAACCCAAAACCATCAGGGAGTGAGTCATTGGGCCTGTAGGCTCAGAACCATGGTTGCAGGGGACATCAAGCTCAATTGGCATAACATAGTACACATAGATATTGTTCTACATCTTACTTTGGTGAGTAGTGACTGGGGTCTTAAAAGCATTCAAGCAGTCATCTAAGTTGCAACTGTTGGTCTCTCCTCATCCAGAGCACAGTAGAGTGCAGAAAAGCAAATATGTATGGAAAGAATTATTCCAGGGAGCTAGTGGACCATAGGAACCTCAGCCTACTTAACCCTGAGACCAGAAGAACTAGTTGATGCCTGGCTACCACTGCCAATCACTCAGGAAAGGATCAAATTTGGAGATCCTGGATAGAGTGGGAGAAAAATGTGGAACAAAGCTCATAACCATAAAAAAGACCAAGTATACTGGTATAATAAACCTGGTGAAACCCTCTGAAACTATGGCCCTGAGTCACCATTCGGACCTGGAATTGAACTCAGTCCCAAGGTTTAACTTTCAGCCAATCAATAGACAAGCCTAAAAGATGAAAAATTACACCAGGGTGGTGCACTCCTTAGAACAATCAACCATGGGAGATCAGAAGGGAGCATTTGTGCAGGAAGAAAGCCCAGAGGGCAGGAACACATAGGAAAAAAAGGGCATAGGGAAAAGATAACTTCAGGGAGGAAGTGAGAAGAGATCTGTTACATTGGGGGATTGCAATCAACATTACGAAACAAAACATGTATGAACTGTTGAATGGAAAATGAATTTGCTCTGTAAATGTTCACCCAAATCACAATAAAAAGTTTTTGTTTTTGTTTTTTAAAAAAGATTTTATAAATTATATTGACAAAGATGTATGAGAACATCTTGTAAATTACTGCAGAAGACAATTTGACAATCTCTACCAATTTTAAAATGACCATATTCTTTAACTTCTAGGAATGTATTCACAGTCTACTTGTATTATATATGAAATTACATGGTAATTTTATTTATGTAAATTTGATTGATCCAAACAATAGAATACTACACAGCTATAAAAATTAGTTTTTTGAATTTTTTTGACTACTAATACAGAAAATGGGAGTTCTGGTAGTGTAGTGCCTACGGCACTTGACTGCTAACCAGAAGGCTGGCTGTTCAAACCCACTGGCCACTCTTCAGAAGGAAGATTGGGCAATCTACTTCTGTAGTGATACTGCCTTGGAAACCCAAGGAGGGGTCGCTATAAGTCGGTCTGACTTGACGGCACATAACAACAACAATACAGTAAATATTGTTCAGAGAAAAGAGAAAGATGTAGAAAAGTGTAAAATTGGTGTAAGAGAAAGGGGAGGTGAAAATAATTCACGTTTGTAAATGCATAGAACATCTCCAGAAGGATATGCAACAAACAGCCAGAGAGGAGAAGTGGGGGGCAACACCGGCATCTGAGTGAGACATAACATTCACGGTTACCTTCCTGTACTCATTGAATTTTATAGCATATGCATCAAGCAAAATGTAATAAAGTTTAAAATAATAATTATACATTGTTGTTAGGGGCCGTCAAGTTGGCTCCAACCCATAGCAACACCACGTACAACAGAACAAAACAATGCCATGTCCTGCCCCAGCCTCACAATCCTTGCTATACTTGAGCCCATTGTTTCAGCAATTGTGTCAATCCATCTCAATGAGGGCCTTTCCCTTTTCAGTTGACCCTCCAATTTACCATGCATGATGTCCTTCTCCAGGGAATGGTGCCTTTTGATAACATGACCAAGTAGGTGAGACGAACTCTAGCCATTCTCGCTTCCAAGGAGAATTCTGACTGCACCTCCTCCGGGACAGATTTGTTAGTTCTTCTTCTGGCAGTCTGTGGTGTTTTCAGTTTTCTTTGCCAGCACCACAACTCATGAGCATCAACTTTTCTTTGGTCTTCCTTATTCATTGTCCAGCTTTGTTTGGTTATATATATATATAGGAGCTCTGGTATCATAGTGCCTAAGGCACTTGACTGCTCACCAGAAGGCTGGCGGTTCAAACCC
>NW_006922335.1:847236-853957 GCF_000298275.1 Orycteropus afer afer
CGGAAGTAGGATTGCCCAACCTTCCTTCCGAGGAGTGGCTGGTGGGTTTGAACCGCCAGCCTTCTGGTTAGCAGTCAAGTGCATTAGCCACTATGCTACCAGAGCTCCTAGATTACTGGGTAGGATCATGTAAATAAGGTGTATGGAACTCTATTGCAAGGATTGGTTAGTTTTGTCATGCTGCTAAGCTTAAAATAAGCCCTCCTAAAGGCAGAATGGAGCAGTCTACTTCCATAGTGATACTGCCTCGGAAACCCAAGGAGGGGTCTCTATGAGTCTGGTCCAACTCGACGGCACATAACAACAACAACAAAGGCATTTCACTGCCATCAAGAGAAAAGTATCAGAGGTGGAGTGGGATGTGTTCTAGAACTGGAGATCCCTGAACTAGACCAACTTGGCAGAAATGACCCGGCTGAGACAACCCAGATGAGAAATCAAGAGGCAAGAGACAGTGTGGCCATCTTGCATGGCCCACGGAGTGAGGAGCTGTGCTGGCAGAGTGGGGTGCACCTGTGTGCACTCATCAGCAGAGCTAAAAGAGCTTTGTAACACTTTCCCAAGCAAGGCAGAGGCCAGGCCAAGAGGCCAAGGGACAGTGAGGCTTGCCTGAGGGCATAGCAGAAGGGAGGCTGTCTTGATTGAAGAATTGTATCCTGAGAGCATTCCTGAACCTGAATTATAACCTGTTACTTGCCTAATAAGCCTCAAATTTGTGAGTATTATCTGTGAGTTCTGTGTGGCCATTGCAATGAATTATCAAACCCAGCAGAGAAGTAGTGAGTGCCGTGAGAGGGATATTTGGTGTCAGAGTTGGTGAAAAGACTGGAGGGTGATGGCATGAATGACCTCATAGGAATAAGCCTTGGGCTGTTGGTGGTGATTCTGTTCCCCCCTTGTGAGGTTGATGTAAGTCAGAAGATACCACCTCCATTTTCTTTTTGCACCAAGGTGGTAAATCTTTACAGAAGTAGATTGTCCCATCTTCCTCCCAGGGAGTGGCAGGTGGGTTTGAACCATCAATCCTCTGGTTAGCAGTCAAATGCCTTAGGCACTGCATCACCATTTTACATACATATAAAATGCTACCAGTAGTTTTTCCATCAGTAAGTAACTTTGGTGTTCACTGAGCTATAGTTTTAATTTCTGTTGACTGAATACACAAACAGAAAAGGGGGTAAGTTTAAAAAGGAAGTAGGAAGTGACTATACAGGAAGGGTGTGTTCTTATTCTGAAGCACGGTTTTTCTAGCCACTTAGTGATGAAGTAAGTCCTGCTTTCTCAACCCACAGGAGTTTACAAAATGCTTCTCCCTCTTTCTTGAGAGGGAGAGAGCTCCGTGTAGCCTTAGACACTGACAAAAGGTCGCCGTGATGACACACTAGTCAGTGGGAGCCAGTGCTGGTCAGCAGTGGCAGGATGGCAACAGGGGGTCTCTAGCCATGGCAGTCAGCAAAACTACAAGGAAAGACATGAGCATAAGGGCACAGCAGTCACACTTTCAGTCAAAGGGTAGGATGCTTGAGACCCCTCTGGAGCACAGAGGCCGAGAAAAATGGACAGCAACTGGACATGGAGAAGGGAGTATTATATCCAAAAAAAGGAAAATGAGCCAAGGATGTTTTATGCAGCACCAAATGATGCTCCAGCATTTATTCTTTTGTTGTTGTCATTGTTACAAATATATATATTACACAACATTTGCCAATTTGACATTTCAACATTTATTCTTTATTTAACCAGTATTCATGGATACTCTACTACTGTGTGCAGGGCCTGTGCTAAGAGTGGTGAAGAGGCACAGTGCAGGTAGAGGGTAAGAAATGGAAGTCTTCTCCGAGTGCTGAGGAGCAGGCAGCAGGGAAGCTCTGGAGGAAGCACTAGAGGAAGCGTTAGAGAAAGCAATGGGCTCTGAAGCCAACAGCAGCAGGGAGGGAGGAAATGATCAAACATTTTAGGCCATGCGTCTAGAAAGGGCAAAGTGTATCAGAGTATGGAGTGAGGGTGTAGAGAAAGGGAGAAAAGCAGAGACTTAGTGTGGCTGAGGCAGAGAATCCTGATCTCTGTGTTTTGTGTATCTGGTGATTATATTAAGAGATAAGACCTTCAAAAAGGAATGGGCAGGTTGAGTTCTCAGTCACGGCAGTTACAGTGTGTTAGTACTTATCCCCTAAGGAGGTGTGGTGGTGTAGTGGATAAGTCATTTGACTGCTAATCCAAAGGTCAGTGGTTCAAACCCACCAGTCGCTTCACAGAAGAAAGATGGGGCGATCTACTTCCATAAAGATTTATAGCCTTGGAAACCCAATGGGAGTTGCTATGAGTCAAAATCACTCTATGGTAGTGAATTTTTTCTGTTGTTTTGAGTATTCATCTCCATACAGAAAACAATAAGCACACAGTTCTAAGAGCTTTGACAGATGGGATACTAAGAGAAGCACCCAGCATGTCGTGCCCTCAAGCCTCCAGTTCTTTCAGTATTGATGCCATAAACAAACAAACAAACAAACAAACAAAAAACACAAAACCCATGCTCATTGCTCTGCAGTCAATTCCTACTCATGGCAACCCCATCTGTCAGAGTAGATCTGTGCTCCATAGGGATTTCAGTAGCTGTGATTTTGGAAGTGGATCACCAATGGAAGTGGATCACCATTCTAAACTGTCTCTGGGGAGATCTGAACCTCCAATCTTTCTATTAATAGAGTCTTAAGCATTTGTACCATGCAGGGTCACCCATTGATTACATGCCACTTCTTAATGAATCTTTGCCCAGCTTGTCATTTACATAAGATGAAGGAAAAGACCCCATTTCCATCATACCATATGCTTTCATTCATTCATTTAACAAGAATTATTCAGTACCTATTATTCAAGACATTGTATAAAGCCCAGAGATATGGTAGTTGACATGACAAATATCCTCACCTTCATTGAGCTTACATTCCAAGGAGCTTACATTTAAAAAGTTAAACCCAAAATAGATACGTAATATAAACTGTGGATCACAGCATGAGGGAAAAAAATATGGTGCTTCAAGAGAGAAAAATCAACAGCCTATTTTAGATTGTGTGGTCAGGAAAGAAGGCCACCTCACTGCACAGCTGCAGAGGGCATCACTTATGTAAAAGAATATGAAAAAAGTGTCCCCAAATGCCAGCCAGGCAGAACGGGGCCAAAAAAGTCTTCCAGGAGAGAGAACAACATGCTTAAAGGTATCAGAAAAGGAACTATCTTGGTGCAGGACAAGCAACTACAAGGGCAGCCCAGGGGATGGGGGAAGCTTGAGATGCAGTACAGATTCCTGCAGAAACTGGACGAACATGAAAGGAAGGTGGGAAGTGCAATGGGAAGATTCTGAACCAAAAACCAAACCTGTTGTCATAGAGTCTATTCCAACTGATGGTGACCCCATTTGTCACAGAGTAGAACTGCTCCATAGGGTTTTCTTGACTATAATCTTTATGGAAGCAGGTTGCCCAGTCTTTCTTCCATAGTGCCACTGGGTGGATTTGAACCACCAATGTTTAGGTTAGTTGCTGTTGTTAGGTGCCACTGAGTCATCTCCAACTCATAGTGACCCTATGCACAGCAGAATGAAACACCAAGTCCTGCACCAGCTCCATGATCCTTGCTACACTTGAGCCCATCACTGCAGCCACCATGTCAATCCATCTCATTGAGGGCCTTCCCCTCTTTCATCGACCCTCCACCTTACCAAGCATGACATCCTTCTCCAGGAAATGGTCCCTTCTGACCACATGACCAAAGTAGGTGAGATGAAGTCTCACCATTCTCACTTCCAAAGAGCATTCTGGCTGCACTTCCTCCAGGACAGACCTATTAGTTCTTTTAGCAGTCCATGGTACTTTCAGCATTCTTCACCAACACCACAGCTCAAAAGCACCAACTGTTCTTCGGTCTTCCTTACTCATTATCCAACTCTCACATGCATATGAGGTGATTGAAAATACCTTAAGGTGTCAGGCGCACCTTAATCCTCAAGGAGACATCTTTGCTCTTCAGCACTTGAAAGAGGTCGTTTGCAGCCAATTTGCTCAGTACTATACGTCATCTGATGTCCTGACTGCTGCTTTCATTGGCATTGATTGAGAACCAAGCAATGTGAAGTCTTTGACAACTTCAATCTTTTCTCCATTTATCATGATGCTGCTTATAGGTCCAGTTGTAAGGATTTTTGTTTCCTTTATATTGAGGTGTAATCCATACTGCAGACTGTATTCTTCAGTCTTCATCAGTAAATGCTTCAAGTCATCGTCACTTTCAGCAAGCAAAGTTGTGTTATCAGCATATCGCAGTTTGTTAATGATTCTCCCTCCAATCTTGATGCCACGTTCTTCTTGACATAGTCCAGCATCTTGGATTATTTGCTCAGCATATAGATTGAATAAGTATGGTGCAAAGATACAACCCTGATGCACTCCTTTCTTGACTTTAAACCATGCAGTGTCCTCTTGTTCTCTTGAAACAACTACCTCCTGGTCTATGTATAGGTTCCTCATAAGTACAATTAAGTGTTCTGGAATTCCCGTTCTTCTCAATGTTATCCATACTTTGTTATGATCCACACAATCGAATGCCTTTCCATAATCAATAGAACACAAGTAAACATCTTTCTGGTTTTCCATGCTTTGAGCCAAGATTCATCTGACATCAGCAATGATGTCCCTCATTCCATGTCCTCTTCTAAATCCAGCTTGCATTTCTGGAAGTTCTCTGTCAATATACTGCTGCAACCATTTTTTAAATTATCTTCAGTAAGATTTGACTTGCATGCAATATTAATGATATTGTTCGATAATTTCCACATTCTGTGGGATCACCATTCTTTGGAATGGGTACAAATGTGGATTTCTTCCAGTCAGTTGGCCAGGTAGCTGTCTTTCAAATCTCTTGGCATAGCCGAGTGAGTGCCTCCAGCAGGGCATCCCTTTGTTGAAACATCTCAATGGATATTCCGTCAATTCCTGGAGCCTTGTTCTTCACCAATTCCTTCAACCCATCTTCAACTTCTTCCTTCAGACCATTGGTTCTGATCATATGCCACCTCCTGAAATGGATGAACATCAACAATTCTTTTTGGTACAGTGACTCTTTGTATCCTGTCCATCTTCTTGTGATGCTTCCTGCATCATTCAGTATTTTGCCCACACAATCTTTGCAGCCTGAGACTTAAATTTTTCCCTCAGTTCTTTCAGCTTGAGAAATGCCAAGGGTATTCTTCCGTTTTGGTTTTCTGACTCCAGATCTTTACACATTTCATTACAACAATTGTCTTTGTCTGTGCCAGCTGTTATTTGAAATCTTCTGTTCAGCTCTTTTACCCTGTCATTTCTTCCATTTGCTTTAGCTACTCTTTGCTCAAGGGCAAGTTTCAGAGTCTCTTCTGACATCCATTTGGTCTTTTTTTCCTTTCTTGTCTTTTTTATGACCTCTTGCTTTCTTCGTGGATGATGTTCTTGATGTCATCCCACAATTCTTCTGGTTTTCGGTCATTGGTGTCCAATGCATCAAATCTTTTCTTTAGATGGTCTCTAAATTCAGAAGGGATATATTCAAGGTCATATTTTGGCTCTTGTGGACTTGTTAATTGTCTTCAACTTCAAGTTGAACTTGCTTATGAGCAGTTGATGGTCTGTTCCACAGTCAGCTCCTGGCCTTGATTTGACTGAAGATACTGAGCTTTTCCATCTCCTCTTGACACAGATGTAGTCAGTCTGATTCCTGTGTACTTCATCTGGTGAAGTCCACATGTATAGCTGCCATTTGTGTTGTTGGAAAAAGGTACTTGCAATGAAAAAGTCATTGGTCTTGCAATATTCTATCATGCAAAAAAAAATTCTATCATGCAATCTCTAGCATTACTGAAGCAAAATTTTCCAACCACCAGTTGTTCCTCTTTGCTTCCAACTTTTGCGTTCCATTCACCAGTGATGATTAACACATCTTGATTGCTCGTCTGGTCAATTTCAGACTGCAAAAGTTGATAAAAATCTTCAGTTTCCTCATCTTTGGCTTTGGTGGTTGATGCATAAATTTGAATAATCATAGTATTAATGGGTCTCCCTTGTAGGCATATGGATATTATCCTATCACTGACGGCATTGTACTTCAGGACAGCTCTTGAAACATCATTTGTGATAATGAATGCCGCCACAACATTCCTCTTCAAATTGTCATTCCCGGCATAGTAGATCACATGGTTGTCTGATTAAAAATGGCCAAAATCGGTCCATTTCAGCTCACTAATACCTAGAATATCAATATTTATGTGTTCCATTTCATTTTTGACAACTTCCAGTTTTCCTAAATTCATACTTCGTACATTCCATGTTCCAATTATTAATGGATGCTTGCAGCTGTTTCTTCTCAGTTTGAGTCATGCCATGTCAGCACATGGAGATCCTGAAAGATTTGCTTTATCTCTATCATTAAGGTTGGTTCTACTCTGATGAGGCAGCTCTTTCCCAGTCCTATTTTGAGTGCCTTCCTCCCCAAAGGGCTGGTCTTCCTAAACTGTGTCGGACAATGTTTCCAAGCTATTCATAGAGTTGCCCAGTAATGTGTCAGACAGTGTTTCTCTGCTATTCATAAGGTTTTTCCTGGCCAATTTTTTTTTTTTTAACTAATTTTTTTTTTTTTTTTTAGGATTTGGGTGAAGATTTACAGAGTAAATTCACTTTTCATACAGCAGTTCACA
>NW_006922335.1:854732-858861 GCF_000298275.1 Orycteropus afer afer
AGGGAATGCTGTTAGATAGATAGAGATAAATATTGATTTGGGTGAAGAGAAGGGCAATGTACCAAATGTGAGTGACCAATATGGCAGCATTGGGGATGAGAAAGACAGAGAGAGTTACCTGGCCAATTTTTTGAGAAGTGGATGGCCTCTTCCTTCTTCCTAGTCTGTCTCAGTCTGGAAGCTGTGTTGAAACCTGTGCACCATGTGCAACCCTTCTGGTGTTTGAAACACCAGTGGCACAGCCTCAAGCCTCATAGCAATGTGCAAACCCCACAGGATGACAAACTTACAGACAAGTTTGTCTCCCTTAGCTGTTAGAAACCTCTCTTCCCTCCCCTTACCTAATTCCTACCTGGATCCTGCCACTTTGTGGTCACTGGTGCTCTCCCCCTCCCTTTCCTGGCTCTAGGGGCTGGGTCCTGACTGCCTTAGGTTAGTAGTTGAGTACATATTACATATGGTTAAATGTGTGTGTCTGTGTCTCTGTGTGTGTGTATAGAGGGACCCTAAAGATGGGGAAGCTTACTTTCTTCAACTGCATCTAAATTCTTTCACTGAGGTTGTCTGAGAAAATGATCCAAGAGGCTGGATTATATGAGGAGGAATGCAGCATCAGGATTGAAGGAAGACTCATTAACAAAATACAATAACCTTGCTTGCTGAAAGTGAAGAGGATTTGGAGCACTTACTAATAAAAATCAGTGACTAAAGCCTTCAGTATGGATTACACCTCAACATAAAGAAAACAAAAACCTTAACAACTGAACCAATGATCGACATCATGATAAATGGAGATAAGATTAAAGTTGTCAAAGATTTCATTTTACTTGGATCTACAATCAGTACTCATGGAGTAGCAGTCAAGAAATCAGATGACTGTTCCAGATCCAAGATGGTGGACTAGGAAGACACATTATCCAGACCCTCTACAAGAAAGACCAAAAAGAAAAACAATGGAAATAGCTATGGATGAAAATCCTGGATCCCAGAGCTTCAAAGAAAAATAATAATAATAATAATAAAAGTAGATCAATTATTGATGAGAGGAATAGACTGAACAAAAACAGTGAATAAGGAGTGGTAAACTGCTAACCAGCACTGAGTGGCCATTTTGAATTTTTGCAAACACCATTCTGATCATAGTAGAAACCAGATAAGTGGCTCCACTTATTCAGGATGATATCAGCACCCACATTGGTGATCAGGTGAACAGAGAGTTGGGAGCTAGTGACCTTACTCAACCATATCCACCCCCATCTGCTGCCCTGCCCACTTGGTGAGTACCACCACCTGCTCCAGCACTATTGGACCAATGACAGATAGTGGCCAACACCTGCCCAGCCTGCCCTGAGCTGCTCTGAACCTTCAGTGATCAGAGATCACACCCACAGAGATCACACAGATTGCACCCACACTCCCACATGCTACCAAATCTGCCCAGAGACAAGTAGTGAGTGCCCTAATATTGCCAAACTAGTGACCAGAGTAACACAAACACCTTGTTACCTGTATATATTAAAGTAGAATAAAACAAAAATTCAAGGTGAAGCAAACCAACATACATAATCAATGAATTAACATAATAACACTGCAATGTCTCAGAGGCAACATACAACTTCAAATCACTCACATACACACATACACACACATGCACATGCACACACACACACACAACGACATGATGCCTCAAACAAGGGTGCAAAGTACAGGGCCAGAAAATCTTCCAGAGAAAGAAGTGTTGGTAGAATTGTAGAATTACCTGATAAGGAACTTAAAAAAAAAAAAAAAAAATTATGTTTAGCTACCTTCAACAGATTGAGAGAAAGTTTGAAGAAACACAGACAAAATCAAGGAAAACAGTGTCAAACTCTAGAGTAATAACCCTAGAATGTTAACAAGAATAAGTTAACAAAATAAAAGGAAAATTAGAAACCATACAAAAGCAGCAAATAGAAATCCAAAAGATTAATACCAAAATTTCAGAAATAGACAATGCATTGGAAGGTCAGAGGAGTAGAATTGAATCAATGGAACTCAGTAAGATTGAAGACAAAACTCTCAACAGCAGTCTGTTGGAGGAATAATCAGAAAAAAGAATTAAACAAAATGAAGAAAGCTTAAGATTCATTTGGAACACCATGAAGAGGACTGATTTATGTACGATTAGAATTCCAAAACAGGAGGAGACAACAACAAAAAATGCACCAAGAAAAGTGTCAAAGATTTGTTGGAAGAGAACTTCCCTAATATTTTTTATTTTTTTTATAGATTCAACCATACCCATAATAATTGAATATATATTTTGTTTTCCATTTTCCACCATCAAAAATAGTGCAATCATATATATCTGTGAGCAAATAACAATGTTGTTCCAAGGACCTTGTATTATTTCAGTCGACTCCATTCCCAGAAGGTGTATTGCAGGGGGGTTGGAAAGGAGTAGAAGGGTAAATGCTATGAACATTTTTACAGCCTTGGAGATACAATTACAAATTACTTTCCAGAGTGCATTTCTTTAACTAGTTTATAGTGCCACTAAAATGGTATGAAAGTGCTTTTTTTCCCACACCCTTGTGGCCAAGGGGGTTTTGATTGCCAATGTGAGTTGTTTCAACTTGGTTTAGATATCTCTTTCTGATAATAGAAGGGTTTGTATTTACTAAAGGCTTTATAATTATGGCATGTAGGATTAGCTGAGCAGAACTGAACCCATGCTAGTTACAGTTCATGAAACATCCACCTAAACATTCACACACATGGATGACAGCTTTAAATACTATGTATCTCTAACTAGAGTGGGGTTCTGGTAATTACCAACGATTTTCTGCACCAGAATATTAGTGGCATCCATAGACAGATGATTAGGGAAGTATCTCACTCCTGGAGAAGTCCTGGTTGTGCAGTGGTTAAAGCACTTAGCTGCTAAGCCAAAAGTTCAAGGGCTCAAATCCATGAATTGCTCTGTGGGAGAAAGATGAGGCAGTCGACTTCCATAGAGATTTAAAAAAAAAAAAAAAAAAAACCCAAACCAGACTCACTGCCATGGAGTCAGTCTGACTCATAGCAACCTCTCCTTGGGTTTCCGAGGTGGTATCTCTATGGAAGTAAATTGTCCAATCTTCCTTCTGAGGACTGTCTGGTGGTTTTTAGCCGCCAGCCTTCTGGTTAGCAGTCAAATGCCTTAGGCACTACGCTGCAGCCTTGGAAATCATTCGGAGAGTTCTACTCTGTCCTATAGAGGCACTGTGAGTCAGAACCAATTCCATTGACATTGGGTTTGGTTTGGTTTGGGCTTTGCTTCCATAAAAGTTTATAGCCTTGGAAACCCGACAGCCAGTTTTACTCTGTCCTTTAGGGTTGTTAGGAATCTGAACCAACCCCACAACACCATTTTGTAAAAAACCTCTACCCTGGTTCAGGTGTGAACACCTTCCTTTGTATTTTTATTATTGTTTTGTCCTTTTCCTCTCTGTTACTCTCATATCATCTTCTTATTCCATGTGATTCAATATACGATTCTATTCTAGATCTAATGATCCCTGGATTGTGGTTTTGTCAATATGCCAGGTTAATTCTTAATGTCATAAACCACTCAAAACACACATTTTAAGGATCTAGTATCTTCACCTACCCTTTGTCTATGGCTGCAGCATCTTTTCTGTATTTGCTCTTCTTGGGTACATGCAACATTTTGCCCTAAGGAGGTGTGGCTTTTTCTAATCCTTTTTTTTTTTTTTTCCAAAATATACCTGCTGCAGCACCTTGCATTTTGAAGTGCTTTGTGTCTGTAATGCAGCAAGAGGCCATGATTTATAGCCTTTCCTTGTTTTTGGCTGAATGTGAACAATTTTTCAGTAAACGTTTCCCAAAAGAATAATCTTCCACTAATGGGAGTCCTTCTACTCCCTTATTTCCTCCCCAGCACTAATATCTAGGTAAGTTTTTCACTGCATCCCATTTTAATTTTCATATTACTCTGTTCCACAAGGAGATTTTAACACTCCCTTTATTTTTATTATTATTATTATTGTGACTTGGGTGAAGATTTACAGAGCAAATTCACTTTCCATACAGCAGTTTACATATACTTTGTCTCATGACATTGACCACAGTTTACCACAATGCAACA
>NW_006922335.1:889760-903926 GCF_000298275.1 Orycteropus afer afer
GTCTCCTTTTTTTTGGCATTTTCACGCAAATTCTTCTGCTAGTTGGGGTTTAGTCCAATTCTGTATCCTTCCCTTCAAGGCTCAGGAGTCCAAGATTATCTTCTGTGTCTCTGTTAATTGGTTTCCCTTTTCTTTGTTGAAGAGGGTCTTTGCAATCCTTCTGCCTAGTCCACCATCTTGCCGGAAGCCCCAGCTGGAGGCTTCTTGTAACTAATTGCAAAAAGGACGTGGAGGTAGCATCTTGTGACTGCCTCTAACTTCACAAGAGGAAGACAGAATCAGCAGCAGCAGCCCAAGGCTTATTCCTATGAGGCAAGACATGCTGCCTCCCTCCAACCTTTTTATCAACTTTGACACCATGCGTCTCTCCTACAGTACTCACTACTTCTCTGCTGGGTTTCATAATTCACTGAAATGGTCACACAGAACTCACAGACAATACTCACAATTATGGGGTTTATTAGGGAAATAACAGGCTACAATTCATGTTCAGGAACATGCTCAGGAAACAGTTCTTCAATCAGGACAGTCTTTCCTCTGCTATGCTCTCAGACACACCTCTCTGGCCCTTGGCCTCTCAGCCTGGCCTCTGCCTCTGTGGGCCAGGTAAACCTGCCACTCTGTCTTGTGCCTCTTGTTTCCACAGCTACCTTCTTTTTTCTGGGGTGTGTCTTGGCCAAGGAGGTCCAGTGCAAAGATCTTGGGTTAAGGACGCACTCCACTTCACGTCCAGCTCTTCTCTCTTGATGTCAATGAGATCCCCTCTCTGCCTCTAGGAGGGCTCATTTTAAGCCTGGCAGAGTGACAAAACTAACCAATACCAACATCAGAATTCTACACACTTTATTTGCATGGTCCCACCCAGTAATCCAGCAGGAGTTACAAAGACTACAGCTAGAAAAGCCATATAAAGTAATTCACTGTACTGCACTCACGCAGCTGCTGGCTGCGAGGCTGATGAACCCAAGGTAAACAGGTAAAATGGAACAATCCAAAGATCAACAAGCAACATGGCAGGCCACTGGTTCAAGTCCAGGAACTGAAAATGAAGACTCAGCCAAACACAGGATCAAATGCAGCAAAAAGCTAGAGAATTTTTCCAAATATACATATACTGGAAGCAGACCACATCAACAAGACACCTCCCTTTCCACCAATTAACGTCTCACAGCAGATTCCACTATGGAAGTCATTACGATCTCATCAGGGGGAATAGCTGCTTCCAGCTGCCAAGCCACTCAGACCCACAGCCCAGCAAAGTTGACACACAATCTTAACTACCACACTTGAGTTTTTAGGCTTTAACATGCATCAAAATCACCTGGTTGTTGTTGTTAGGTGCCATCGAGTCAGCTCCGACTCAGTGATCCTACGTACAACAGAACAAAACGCTACCCTGTCCTGTGCGAGCTTCACAATCTCTGTTTATCTGAGCCCATCATTGCAGCCACTGTGTCAATATATTAAACTACAGCTAGCTGGGCCTGTCTCTGGAATTTCTGATGCAATACATCAGGATTGAGATTTGATCATTTACAGTTCTAACAAGTTCCGAGGTGAGGCCAATGCTCTTGGTATAGGACACTTTGAGATCCATTGCTTTCAGCTGAAACAAAGTGGTTTTCAGGGCCTTTGAGAAATGTACTCTACAGTGATTATCTCCACTGTCATTATCATCCAGCTCCTACTGCTCTTCTATCACTTCTACACACACCCCACCTTCTACTGACTTTTTGTGGTTCCCCAAATTCTCCCCACTACTTCACATGCCCAAGTCTTTGTTTTGTAAAGTACAAAACAGTATAAAAAGTAAAATGAGAGGACTTCTGGCTTTTAGTATGGCATGTGAAGAGCTTTAAAGTCATCACTCCCATACACATGAGAAAACAAAGTGGGGGGGGGGGAATGAAAATCAACAACATTTCTTTGATATATCAGAGAATAGATGTAACAGGGCAAACTGCTGTGCTCAAAATTGGGGAGACAATAGGCTGATACAGAGAATTATAGCTTACTAGGAGCAGAAGTTCACAAGTGGAGCTGGTACCAGTAAGAATACTTTAACCTGTAACTGGTGAATTACTGGAGACTGTGAACTAGCTTGTGAATTAAACACTCTAGAAGGCCTAGTTTTAAGGGACTCTCCATTCTGCAAACAGATTTTCTGAGTTTAACCTCCAAGAGTCCTCCAGGTTTTCACTGTGAAAATGAGAGAAAAATCTTTGTATTTCTGACAGAGGGAAGGGGAAAGTACCTGTTCTGATATCTACCCCCAGAACTCTTTGTTCCCTTTAACAAGCCCTGCCCTTAAGGGAAAGTTAGACAATCTACTTCCACAGTGATACCACCTTGGAAACTCAAGGAGGGGTCACTATGAGTTGATCCAACTTGAGGGCAGTGTGTTTAGGGTTTTTTTTGTTTGTTTGTTTGTTTTAACTGACTGGGATTTTACTAAAACCTAACCAACCTGGAGAAGTCCCTGGTTGGCACAAATAGTTAAGTGCTTGACTACTAGCCAAAAGCTTGGCAGTTCAAAGCCACCCAGAGACACCTCAGAAGACAAACCTGGTAATCTGCTTTCAAAAGGTCACAGGCTTGAAACCCTATGGAGCATTTGTACTCTGAATATAAGGAGTTTACATGAGTCAGAAACAACTGAGCAGCAACTAACAACAACCACCACCCATCTAGAGGAAGGGAAATACCCAGCAACAGTTCCTCTAGCCTTTCTGTTTCTCCTAAGGATGGTGGAAGTAAGAATCATTTGTGAAGGGCATGGCCCAAGGACACAGGCTTACTTAAGACTGAGAGCTAATAATAGGACTATAGAACACTTTCCCTCCCCCCACACCTTACCACTACATAATATAGTAATGGAATAATAACAGTGGATGACAGTGAAAAGAACTGCAAGCTTCATATCATATTTTAAAAGGAGTCTCTAGGAAATCCTAAACCAACAGTGATGGATAAAGCAGGGAAATTTAGCTTCTGAACCACAACTATAGCAAATAATAAACACAGACTAACCAGATAAGCCTCACACTAAAAGACCTATCCACTTCAGTTCCCTTTATCTGATACATCATGTCTAATTTTCAACAAAAAATCACAAGGCATGCTAAAAAGCAAGAAAACATAGTCTGAAGAGACTGGGAAAGCATCAGAAATCAGATTCAGATATGGCAGAGATTTTGGAATTATAAGACCAAAAATGTAGAATAACTAATGAATATGCTAAGGATATAATGGAAAAAGTGGACACTATGCAAGAGCTGATAGGTAATGTAAGCACAGATGTGAAAATTCTAAGAAAGAATCAAAAGGAAATGCTAGAAATTAAAAGCACTGTAACAAGAAAGAAGAAAGCCTTTGATGGGCTCATTAGTATTCTGGACATATGCAAGGAAAGTTGATGAGCTTGAAGATATGGCAATTGTTGTTGTTGTTAGGTGCCGTTGAGTTGTCACTGACTCATAGTGACCCTATAAACAGCAGAAACACTGCCAGGTCCTATGCCAGTCTCACAATCCTTGCTATATCTGAGCTCATCATTGCAGCCACTGTGTCTATCCATCTCATTGAGGACCTTCCCCTTCATTATTGACCCTCCACTTTACTAAGCATGATATCCTTCTCCAGGGAATGGTTCCTTCTGACAATGTGACCAAAGTAAGTGAGATGAAGTCTGGCTATTCTTACGTCCAAGAAGTGTTCTGGCTGTACTTCTTCCAACAGATTTGTTGGTTCTTTTAGCAGACCATGGTACTCTTAGCATTCTTCTCCAACATCACAACTCAAAAGCACCAACTCTTCTTTGGTCTTCCTTATTCATTGTCCAGCTCTCACATGCATAAGAGGCAATTGAAAATCCATGACTTGGATTAGGCGCACCTTAGTCTTCAAGGAGACATCTTTGCTCTTCATCACTTGAAAGAGGTCTTTTGCAGCAGATTTGGCCAATGCAATAAATCGTCTGATGTCTTGACTGCTGCTTCCATTGGGGTTGATTGTAGAATCAAGTAATATGAAGTCCTTGACAACTTCAATATTTTTTTCATCCACCGTGAAGCTGTTTATTGGACCAGTTGTGAGAATATTTGTTTTCTTTATATTGAGGTGTAATCCATACTGCAGACTATATATAGTCTTTAATCTTCATCAGTAAGTATTTCAAGTCATCCTCACTTTCAGTAAGCAAAGTTGTGTCATCTGCATATCACAGGTTGTTAATGAGTCTTCCTTAGATCCTGATGCCACATTCTTCTTCATATAATCCAGCATCTCGAATTACTTGTTCAGCATACAAATCGAATAAGTATGGTGAAAGGATACAACCCTGACACACACCTTTCCTGATTTTGAACCCCTTATTCTGTTTGAATGACAGCCTCCTGTTTTATGGACAGGCTCCTTATGAGTACAATCAAGTGTTCTGGAATGCCCATTCTTCTCAATGTTATAAATAATTTGTTATAATCCACATGATTGGATGCTTTTGCATAGTTAATAAAACATAAGTAAACATCTTTCTGGTATTCTTTGCTTTGAGCCAAGATCCATCTGACATCAGCAATGATATCCCTCATTCCATGTCCTCTTTTGAATCCAGATTGCATTTCTGGAAGGTCTCTGTCAATATACTGCTGCAACCATTTTTGAACTATCTTCAGTAAGATTTTACTTGCACGTGATATTAATGATATTGTTCGATAATTTCCACATTCTGTAAGATCACCTTTCTTTGGAATGGGTGAAAATATGGATCTCTTCCAGTCAGTTGGCCATGTAGCTGTCTTCCAAATCTCTTGACATAGCCAAGTGAGTGCTTCCAGCAGGGCATCCATTTGTTGAAACATCTCAGTGGGTACTCTGTCAGTTCCTGTAGCCTTGTTCTTTGCCAATTCCTTCAGCACAGCTTTGACTTCTTCCTTCAGTACAATTGGTTCTTGATCATACACCACCTCCTGAAATGGATGAACATCAACCAACTCTTTTTCGTACAGTGACTCTGTATATTCCTTCCATCCTTTTTTTGATGTTTCTTGCATCACTTAATATTTTGCCCATAGAATCTTTTAATATTTCAACTCGAGGCTTAAATTTTTTCTTCAGTTCCTTCAACTTGAGAAATACCAAGCACACTCTTCCCTTTTGGTTTTCTAACTCCAGGTCTTTGCACAGTTCATTATAATAATTGGCTTTGTTTGCTCAAGCTGCTCTTTGAAATCTCCTGGTCAGCTCTCTTATCTTGTCATTTCTTGTATTTGTTTTAGCTACTTTCCTTTCAAGGGCAAATTTCAGAGTCTCTTCTGACATCCATTTTGGTCTTTTCTTCCTTTCTTGTCTTTTTAATGACCTCTTGCTTTCTTCATGGATGATATTCTTGATGTCATCCTACAATTCCTCTCATTTTTGGTCATTCGTGTTCAGTGCATCCAATCTATTCTTTAAATGGTCTCTAAATTCAGTAGGGATATTATCAAAGTAATATTTTGGCTCTCATGGACTTATTTTAATTGTCTTCAACTTCAAGATGAACTTGCACATGAGCAGTCGATGGTTTGTTCCACAATCAGCTCCTGGTCTTGTTTTGGCTAAAGATATTGAACTTCTCCATCACCTCTTTCTACAGATGTAGTCAATCTGATTCCTGTATATTCAATCTGCTGAAGTCCTTGTGTAGAGCTGTTGCTTATGTTGTTGAAAAAGACATTTGCAATGAATAAGTTATTGGTCTTGCAAAGTTCTGTCATGCAATCTCCATTATTTCTATCACTAAGGCCATATTTTCCAACTACTGGTAACTCTCCTTTGTTTCCAACTTTTGCATTCCAGTCATTAGTGATAATCAACACATCTTGATAGCATGTTTGGTCAATTTCAGTCTGCAGAAGTTGGTAGAAATCTTCAATTTCCTCATCTTTGGCTTTGGTTGGTGCATAGATTTTAATAGTAACATTAACTGGTCTTCCTTGTAGGTGGATGGATATTATCCTATCACTGACATGTACTTCAGGACAGATCTTGAAACAGTCTTTTGTGACGATAAATGCCATACCATTCCTCTTCAGTTTGTCATTCCTAGCATAGTAGACAGGAGCTCAGGTAGCATAGTGCCTAAGGCACTTGATTGCTAACCAGAAGGCTGGCGGTTCAAACCCACCAGCCACTCCTCGGAAGGAAGGTTGGGCAATCCTACTTCTGTAGTGATACTGCCTCGGAAACCCAAAGAGGGGTCGCTATGAGTCGGGGGCGACTCAACGGCAAATAACAACAACAACAAAGCATAGTAGACATATGGTTGTCTGATTCAAAATGGCCAAAACCAGTCCATTTCAGCTCACTAATGCCTAGGGTATCGCTCTTTATGCATTCCATTTCATTTTTGACAACTTCCAATTTTCCTAGATTCACACTTTGTACATTCCATGTTCCAATTATTAATGGATGCTTACATCTGTTTCTCCTCATTTTGAGTCATGCCACATCAGCCAATGGAGGTCCCGAAAGTTTTATTCTATCCATATCATTAGTCATCTCTAATCTGAGGAGTCAGCTCTTCCCCAGTCAAATTTTGAGTGCCTTTGGACCACATGGGCTCATTTTCTGGCACTATATCAGACAATGTTTCAGGGCTATTCATAAAGTTTTCCAGTAATATATCAGACAGTGTTTCACTGCTATTCATAAGGTTTTTACTGGCCAATTGCTTGAGAAGTGGATAGCCTCTTCCTTCTTCTGAGTCTGTCTTAGCCCAGAAGCTCCACTGAAACCTGTCCACCATGGGAACCCTGCTGGCATTTTGCAACACTGGTGGCATAGCCTCCAGCCTCATAGCAACATGTAAGCCACCACAGGAGGGCAAACTGACAGACAAGTTTATCTTCCTTAGCAGTTCCTAACCCCTCTGCACCCACCTACCTCGGGTCCCAGCCTTAAAATAGAGCAACCCCTAAGCAAAAAGCAGCCTTCTAGCCCCAGGCCCACCTATGTTGTCCCCAGACTTAATAGAGTGCCACCTGCAAGTGAAAAGCAGCTCCCAAGACCCTGGCCTACCTACCTTGGGCCCCAGGCTTAAAATAGAGCTGCATCCAAGAGAAAAGCAGCCCCCAAACCCCGCGCTTGCCTAACTCGGGCCCAGGCTTAAAATAGAGCAATCCCCAAGAGAAAAGCAGCCCCCAAGCTCCGGGTCTACCTACCTCAGGACCCCTCTTAAAATAGAGCTGCCCCCAAGTGAAAAACAGCCCCCAAGCCCAATAGAAACTTCCAAAACTGAAATCCAAAGAGAAAAAATAATTTAAAAGGTGGAACAGAATATTCAAAACCTGTGGGATAATTACAAACGGTATAGCATATGCATAGTGAGAAAATCAAAAGGAAAGAAAGGAATAAAAGAAATATATGAAGTAATAAAGGCTGGCTTAAAATTTTCCAAAATTTTTAGCAGCCACCATATCAGAGATCCAGGAAGCTCAGAGAACACTGAGCATGATAAAGACAAAAAATGTACATCGAGTCATATCATGTTCAAACTACACAAAATCAAAGGAGGAAAAAAAAACAACCCTTATCTACACAGGAACAAAAATAAGATTTACATCATACTTTTCTTCAGAAGCCATGCAAGAAAATAATAGATTAAATTATTTAAAGTGTTGGGGGTGGGGGAGACTACAATAATTTTGTATCCAGTGAAGGAGAAATTAAAAAAAAAAAAAATCAGACAAACAAAACTTGAGGAAATCTGTCACCAGGAGATGTACCTTGTAAGAAATGTTAAAAAAAAAAAAGTTCTTCAGAGAGAAGGAAAATGAAATAGATCAGAAACTCAGATCTGTATAAAGGAAGAGCATTAGAGAAAAAACAAAGTAGAATAAAAACTTCTATTTTTATTATTCATTTATATCTAATAGATAAAATAAAGTGAGTTTAATCCATTTATATCTACTCAGAGATTACTGCCAGCCCTTTTGAAGGTGCCTGGTAAGAAATAATTGAGTGAAAGAAGCTACCTTATAAGTTTCCAGCAAATAAAATAAATTGCAAGAAGTTCACTTCAGAGCAAAGCTTGCAAATAAGTCTCTCAAATACCTATCTTTATATGCATAAGTGTAAAATATCTAGGGGAGGTGCTACTGGCATCAAGTGAGTAGAGTGCAGGGATATTACTAAACATCACACAAAGCACAGCCCTCAGCAAAAATTTTACAGCCCTTAATGTCAATAGGGCCAAGGCTGAGAAACGCCGAGTTACCTGGAAGCATGTTTTAGGACAACATTATTTTGGAAGATTCACCAGGAGATTATATAGCTTAACATTATAAATTCCTTGAGTTCTTTATTGACGATTTCTTATGGCCATATTAGGCAATTGGGCACAACTCTTCAAAGATTTTCCAGACAAAATATTTTATGTTACAATCATGCTCTTGAATGAAGAATGTTGGACTTTCCACTCCCTACATGTTGGAACAAAGTGTATTTCCAAAGAAAATCTTGTCCCTCCATGTATCCCTGTGCAGGCATGTGGCCTAGTCAGAAGCTTTAACTTTCATAAAAAGCCAAACCAAATTCACCGTCATTGAGTCGGATCTGACTCATAGCAACTCTTCTTTGGGTTTCTGAAGCATTATTACTACAGAAGTAGACTGCCCAATCTTCCTTCTGAGGAGTGGCTGGTGGGTTTGAACTGCCAGCCTTCTGGTTAGCAGTCAAATGCCTTAGGCATTAAGCAACCTTTCTCTATAGTCAGCTTGATTCACAAAAGAAACCTTCAGCAGCAGCGCTATCTACACTCAAGTTCTTGCCAAAACTGTTACTATGGTCGATACAGCTAGCAACCCAACCCAGCTGCCACTCCATTCCCTGGGAAGCATCACTACTGGAAAGTCACTGACCAGTCAGTTACTGCTTTCTCAGTCCTCCTTGCATCTAAATGTGATCCAGTTATATGTGTCACTTCTGAACTGACAAGGTTGAGAAGCAGGCATACTGTCACCTTGTCTTTACCCATCTACCAGCCAGGTGTGGAGTCACAAGATGGATGGAGCCTGGGTTTCTAAATCACCCACCAGAGGAGAGCTGGTCACTCATCAGGAATACCTGTTTAGACTTTACATGAGCAGAAACACAGTCATGGTAAGTGTTATGGATTGAACTGTGTCCCCCAAAAAATATGTATTGTAAATCCTAATTTTTATGCCAATGATTATAACCCCATTAGGAAATGGGTTGTCTTAGTTATGTTAATGAAGAAGGATTAGTGTAGGGTGTATTTTGAGTTCATCTCTTTTGAGATGTAAAGGAGATTAAACAAGCAAGCTAGAAAGCAGATGTGAGGGAAGACTGATGCCAAGCCACATGGAGATCTCCAAGAAACCCAGAAACAAGCTGAAGAGACAAGTACCTTCTGCCAGAAACAACAGAGAAAGAAAACTTTTTCCTATAGCAAATACCCTGAATTGAGATTTCTAGCCTCCTAAACTGTGAGGAAATTAATTTCTGTTTGCTAAAACCATCCATTTGTGGTATTTCTGTTAGAGCAGCACTAGATAACAAAGACAGTAAGCCACTGAAATTTCAGGCTTTGTCTGTTATAAAAGCCAGTGCTACACAAACTACTACAATAGCTTCAAATCTTTGGCCTCTTGCCTTCTTACTCAGTTATAAAAATTATTCTTTTTTTAAAGATCACCTGAAGCAAAGGTCATGAAATCACAATCTGTGGGCCAAATCCAGCCTGTATCCTGATTATGCACGGCTGCAGCCCACAAACTTAGAATTATTTTTATATTTTTAAGTGGTTGGATAGGAAGAAAGTCCAGATAGTGTACTTCCAATAACTAACCAGTGAAAGCCCTATGGATTACAATGGTCCAATCCATAACTGAGTAGGAAAATGGCACAAAACTGGGCAGCATTTTGGTCAGTTGTACAATGGGTTGCCGTGAGTCGGAGACCAAATCTGTGGCAACTAACAACAACAAAGTGTTTGGAAAAAATTCAGAAGAAGTGCATTTTGAGGCACCTGGAAATTATACTAAATTCAAATATTAGTATCCCTTAATAAAGTTTTATTGTAATATAGCCATACCTATGTGCTTACCTATTATCATCTACAGGTGCTTTTATGCTAAAACAGAGTTGAGTCATTGCAGACCCACAAAGCCTAAAATATTTCATATCTTCCTCATTACAGAAAAATTTTACTGACCCCTGGCATGAAGAATATGCAGACCATCCATTCATCCAGCTATAACTTAGAAATTTTCTTCTGCTTCTTCTTGGGCAAGAGAGAGTCTAGACAAAGCTAGGAGACCCTACAGTCACATGGCAGTTCCACTTTATTTCAACCCCTCATAGAGCAACTTTTATTGAAAGTTCTGAGACACCTTACCAGCCCCAGGAGATATTACTTTTAGATGCCAGGATGAAGAAAAGCTGTGCCATCCCATTGTGGAACTTGCAATCTTTATCATAAAGTATTTGCTTTGGCTCCAAGGAAATTCAGAGGTAAATCCACAGCCCCATCTGCAGTTCAACAGGATCTTAGATGAATGTTTCAAGCACTAATACTAACCAAAACCAAACCAAACTCACTGTCATTGAGTCAATTCCAACTCATAGCAACCCTCATTGGGTTTCCAAGGTGGTAAATCTTTACATAAGTAGATTGCCCAGTCTTCCTTCCATGGAGCAGCTGATGTGTTTGAACCACCAACCTTCTGGTTAGTGGTCAGATGCCTTAGGCACTACACCACCAGAGCCCCAACACTAACACTACTCCATCAATATTTTATTGTCCTACA
Organism: Orycteropus afer afer; assembly: GCF_000298275.1. NCBI lineage: Eukaryota > Metazoa > Chordata > Mammalia > Tubulidentata > Orycteropodidae > Orycteropus > Orycteropus afer. The sequence continues at coordinate 900,572 of NW_006922335.1, forward strand.
TTTTTCTCTTTGACTCTTATGTCCTTTTAAAATTCTGCTCAATTGTAAATGCTTCTACAAGCTGCTTCAAAATCCTTCTTTGGAATGAGGCAAATATGAATTAGTTCAGAAACAAATTAAAACAACCATCAAATATAATAATGTGTTCAGTTGTTCCATCATCAATTTGGTTATGCTGAGAACTGCCTCACAAAATCTCCTCACCTGTGTGGCCTCAGTAATTAAATTGAGTGAGATTTGAGAGACTGAAGCAGTAACCATTGCATTCTAAAATTTTCATTGCCTAGAGAGGATAAGAGACAATAACAGAAATGCAGGCAGTTTCCACACCACAACTGTTTCTCTTTCTAGTTCTCCTTCCCAATTGCCAGGTCTACAGACCAGTAACAACCTCAGAACCCACTACCAGGCATTTTGTTTCAAACCCACACAAGCTATTACCACAATGACTTCATCACCTTCCATAGACTTCTATACCACCCACCTTCATAGGATAGCACCTGCTTCTGAATGTAGCTGGCTTCTAGATTATATTGACATAGCTACCCCAGCTCTCTTTTTGTTTCTATTTACATAGAACATCTTTTTCCATTCTTTCACTTTCAACTTATCTGTGTCCTTGAATCTAAAGTGAGTCTCTAGTTGCATGTAGCTAGATCATATTTTGTATCCATTCTGCCAATCTCAGCATTTCAAATTAATCCATTGATATTTAAAATTCAATCCATTTACATTTAAAGTAATTGCTGATAAGGGATAACTTACTTCGACCACTTTGATATTTACTTTCTATATAATCAGCATCCACAGAGGGAACAGTCAAGAAATCAGACATTAATTTAAAAAAAGAAATCAGACATCATATTGCACTGAACAAATCTGCTACAAAAGACATCTTTAAAGTATTTAAAAGCAAAGACATCATTTTGAAGACTGAGGTGTGCCAAATCCAAGCTATGGTATTTTCAGTCACCTCATATGCATGTGAAAGCTGGGCAATGAATAAGGAAGACTGACGAAAAATTGATGCCTTTGAATCACACTGTTGGCAAAGAATACTGAAAATATCATGGACTGCCAGAAGAATGAACAAATCTTTCCTGGACGAAGTGCAGCTGGAACGCTCCTTGGAAGTGAGAATGGCCACACTTTGTCTCACCTATTTTGGTCATGTTGTCAGAAGGGACCATTACCTAGAGAATGATACCATGCTTGGTAAAGTAGAGGGTCAGCTGAAGGGGGAAGACCCTCAGTGAGATGGATTGACACAGTGGCTACAATGATGGGCTCAAGTATAGCAAGGATTGTGAGGATGGTCCAGGAATGGGCAGTGTTTTGTTCTGCTGTATGCAGGGCTGTTGTGAGTGGGAGCCAACTGGACAACACTTAAGAACAACAAAAATGTATGTCATATATTTTTTGTTTTTCAATTCCTCCATTACTGCCTTCTTTTGCATTTAATTTACTTTTTTTGTGGTGTACTACTTTGATTCCCTTCTCAATTTCTTTTCTGTATATTTTTAGTTAATTTTTACAGTGGTTACTACAGGATTACAAATGTCTTAAACTTCTAACAATCTTCTTTGAGTTAATACTAAATATAGTTCAGTAGTATCCAAAAATCTGCTCTTATACAACTCTGGTAAGGGGAGAGCCCCCCAGCAGGCAGCAGGAATGGCCAATGGCCAGAACAGGTAAGGGGAAAGCCCCCAGGCAGGGAGTGGGAAGCCAGGGCTGACAGCCAGAACAGGTAAGGAGAAGGCGAGGAAGTGAGCAGAGCAGTTTGGAACAACTAAGGGAGATGAACTTGTCTGTCAGTTTGTTGTACAATGGTGGTTTGTGTGTTGCTGTGAGGCTGGAGGCTGTGCTACCAGTGTTTCAAACACCAGCAGTGTTGCCCATAGTCGACAGGTTTCAGTGGAGCTTCCAGACTGAGACACACTCAGAAAAAGGAAGAGGCCATCCAGTTCTCAAAGAATTGGCCACGGAAAACTTTACAAGTAGCAGTGAAAAACTGTCTGCTATATTACTGGAAAAATTTTATTAATAGCCCTGAAACATTGTCCAAAACAGTGCCAGAAGATGAGCTCCTCAAGTCAGAAGACATTCAAAATATGACTGGATAAGAGTAGAGCTGACCTTAATGAAATGGATAAAGTAGAGCTTTTGGGACCTCTATTTGTTGACGTGGCATGACTCAAAATAGGAAGAAACAGCTACAAACAGCCATTAATATTTGGTATATGGAATGCACAAAGTACAGGTCTAGGAAAATTGGAAGTTGTCAAAAATGAAATGGAACACATAAAGAATGATATCCTAGGCATTAGTGAGCTGAAATGGACTGGTTTTGGTCATTTTGAATCAGACAACCATATGTCTACTATGCCAAGAATGACAAATTGAAGAGGAATGGAGAGTCATTGATCATCACAAAGAATGTATCAAGATCTATCTTGAAGTATGATGCTGTCAGTGATAGGATAATATCCATTCCCTTAAGGAAAGCCAGTTAATATTGCAAATATTCAAATTTACACACCAACCACCAAAGCCAAAGATGAGGAAACTGAAGATTTCTACCAACTTCTGCAGTCTGAAATTGACCAACCATGCAACCAAGATATATTGATTATCACTGGTGACTGGAATGCAAAAGTTAGAAACAAAGAGGAATTACAGGTAGTTGGAAAATATGGGCTTGGTGATAGAAATAATGCTGAAGATCATATGATAGAATTTTGCAAGACCAATGACTTTTTCATTGCAAATACCTTTTTTTTGTCTGTGTGTGTGACTTGGGTGAAGATTTACAGAGCAAATTCACTTTCCATACAGCAGTTCACATATATTTTGTCTCACGTCATTGACCACAGTTTACCACAATGCATCAGCTCCCTTGCCACTTCCTCCCCATAGTTACCTCTTCCCAGTGTCCAGGCCTCCATACACTCCTGCCCCCTGAGCTGTCTCCCTGTGCATAAGCAGCACTTCTTTCTCGCATGATTGTTCTCTCCAAGGAGTGTATCTACTTGAGGTAAATGTTTAACTTATATGCCTGTATTTTGTTTGGCTGCAAACCACAGGTGTGGGTTCAATTCCAGACCTAAAGGGCAGCCAGGGGCCATAGTCTCAGTGGTTCCACCAGGCTCTATCGGACCAGTAAACCTGGTCCTCACATTTTTTTTTTTTTAATTTTCTCCAAATGATTTTGAGTTTTGTTCCACATTGTTCTCCCTCTCTATCAAGGATATCCAACATAGATCCCCTTCCAAGTGGATGACCGTGGTAGCCGGGCACCATCTAGTTCTTCTGGTCTCATAGTTGTATAGGCTGCAGATCGGATGGTGTACCA